>NW_009637217.1:22888-23111 GCF_000690535.1 Cariama cristata | reverse complement strand
GATTTGTTTTTATTTCTCATTATCCTACTGTGATCTTTGATTGGCAATAAATTAAATTAATTTCCCCAAGTCAAGTCTGTTTTGCCCATGACAGTAATTGGTGAGTGATGTCGTTATCTCGACTCACAAGCCTTTCGTTGTATTTTCGCTCCCCTGTCCAAGCTGAGCAGGGGCGTGACCGAGCGGCTTTGGTGGGCACCTGGCCTACCGCCCGGGGCACACT
>NW_009637217.1:0-22737 GCF_000690535.1 Cariama cristata | reverse complement strand
ACATGGACCTGTTGGAGCGAGTCCAGAGGAGGCCACAAAGATAATCTGAGGACTGGAGCACCTCTGCTGTGAAGACAGGCTGAGAGAGTTGGGGTTGTTCAGCCTGGAGAACAGAAGGCTCCAGGGACACCTTATTGGGGTCTTTCAGTACTTAAAGGGGGCTTATAAGAAAGTTGGAAAGAGACTTTTTACCAGGGCCTATAGTGACAGAACAAGGGACAACAGTTTTAAACTGAAAGAGGCTAGGTTTAGATTGGACGTAAGGAAAAAAATATTTTACAATGAGGCTAGTGAGACACTGGAACAAGTTTCCCAGAGAATTTGTGGATGTCCCATCATTGGAAGTGTTCAAAGTCAGGTTGGATGGGGCTTTGAGCAATCGGATCTCATGAAAGATGTCCCAGGGTTAGGGGGGTTGGACCACTTGATCTTTAAAGGCCTCTTCCAACTCAAACTTCACGGTTCTGTGAAGTGGTGACTGTATCACCACCAGAAAACTAAAAGAGCAGCTTGGCCCTTCTTTGAGTTTTTGGAACAGATTTCAATAGACTGATGCTGGGATTTAGACAGAAATTATGTCACAGATCTTGTTCATCATCTGTTTCTTGAGAAAATGGCTTATTCTACTGTTCCCCTCTGCTATACTTTTTACTTTAATCAGTACCACTTGTAAATCGCAGTTCCTAGCTCCTCATATTAATCAGCTTGCCATAAATAGCTTACAAGAAAGAATCTATGTTCCAATTTTTTTCACTGTAAATCTGTCACCTTTCTCACTACGATGACACTGAAGTCAATAGAGCCAAGAATCCACAAATGCCAATATTAATTCATAAAACCCAACCATGCTAATGATGAAGTGTGAATTATGCAGCAAACAGTGTAGGTCAATTCCCTCTGTATTATACAGAAGCTCAATATTCTTCTAAGATAAAATCTTAAAATGAACTTAATATTTAAAGCATCATTTTAGACTCTGAAGTCATATTGAAAGATGTGAACGAAGGCTGGCTGCCTTTTAAAAAAAAATTATGATGCCATTATAATTATAAACACATTTCTTTCTGGCTTTAAAATTTTGTAATTTCTTGCTAAAATAATTAAAGCAATAAAGTAAAAATTTAAAACTCCCACTGTTTTGAACATTTTCAGCTTCTTACTAGGATGGAAAGACACCTTGGTTAATTGACACTTTTGAATTAATATAATTCATTAGAAATGGTACCATAAGGAGCGTGGGCTGGATTTTTAATACAGTTTTTAGTAAGGACTGATTTTTCTCAGGTAAAAATAAGAAGCATTTTTGTTTAGTTTCTTGCAGGTGAAATCACTGAAGATCTGAAATGTTAGAGTTTTAGATGGTGGTTTCATATTTTTGTGTTCTGCATAGGAAAGTCTAGTTGTTGAATACTATTTTGTAATTTCTTGAAGTATGGACTTTGACATAGACAGATAGGATAGGAAAGGACTTGTTAACTGACTTCCTTACTTTCATCCTTTACATTAAATATGTAAAATGTACTTAAAAGGCAGGAAAAAAATGTTTCATATAAATGATTACCCTGTAGTGGGAATGTAGTGGGTTTACCTTGGGTAGCTGCCAGACACCCACCCAGCTGCTCTCTCACTCCCATTCCTTAATAGGATGGGGGAGTAAATAAGAGGAAAAAAGCTCATGGGTGGAGATAAAGACAAGGAGATCACTTACCAATTAGCATCACAAGCAAAACAGACTCAACTTGGGGAAAATTAATTTAATTTATTGCAAATTAAAATTTGTATTGGATGGTGAGAAAAAAAAGACAAAATCACCTTTCTTGCAGCCACTGTTTTTTGCCAGACTGAACTTCATGCCCTCATTCCCAATCCCTTGACCTCCTCCCTCAGCAAGTGGTGCAAGGGGGATGGGGAATAGGGGATTGTGGTGAGCCCATAACGGTTCCTTTCTGCTGCTCCTTCCTCCTCACGCTTTTCCCCTGTTCCAGCGTGGGTCCTCTCCATGGGCTGCAGTCCTCCAAGACAAATTTGCTCCAGCATTTGGTCCTCCATGGGCTGCAGTGTGAATATCTGTTCCAGCATGGTCTCTTACACAGGCTATAGGGGAATCTGCTTTAGTGCCTGGAGCATCTTCCCCCCCCCCCTTCCTTCTCTGACCTTGTTGTTTGCAGAATTATTTCTCATGCTTTTTCTCCTCATTCCTCACTGCTGTGTAGTATTTTGCTCTTCCTTAAATATGCTTTCCCAGAGGCACTGCCAGCTTGGCTAATGGGCTCAGCTGTGCCCTCTGGTAAGACACTTGCAGAGCCAGTTGGAAACTGCTGTGTCCAGCATGGGGCAGCCCCTGGTCTCTTCTCACAGAGACCACACCTGTAGCTCACTTCCCACTACCAAAATCTTGTGACTTACACCCAATATACATTAACATTGGAAGGATGCCCTTACATCTCCTATTTAAAACATGTACAAATGTCAGATTTCTGCTGTAATTTAGTGTGGTGCATATTATATGACAGATTATTGAGGGCAAAGTGCTGTCTCACAAAAATATTTGTTAATCTACTGTGGGAGCAGGTGAAATTTAGGTTCCTGCAGATGAACAAGTGGTGCATTTTTTTTCTTCCATGTCCACAGCAGTTATTCAAGCATCAGCTCAGCTGAAGAAGTTTGAAACACATGTTTCCACTCCTCTTGGTGGGGAGGACAGGTAAGGAGCATAACCTGGTCTGAACTGTTGTGGGACAGGGGCTCACTATGCCTCCTATTGAAAATGCACCACTTCCCAAAGAAGACGTCAGTTTTCCATTTGACATAGAGCTAGAACAACATAACTTAACCTGGTATTAGGACATTCCTTCTGGACAACTGCACCCTTGCATTCTCACCAGCTCTTCTTAACTTGATTATGAAATACGTATACGGTTCTGAATCCAAGACTTTTTCCTCTTGAATGTCCAGTTCAGAGACTTGGTGACCTTGTTATTTCTTCAGCCTCAAAGTCATGGATGCTTTTGTAGAGAAAAGCCTTCCACAGGAGAGAGAGTGATTTCTGCCCATCCTAAGCTATATGATACAAATCTTTTTGAGGGGAAGAAGAAAAGTGAGTTTTGATGTTAGTCATCAAAATCCCTGATGTGCAAAACATATTCTGTTTTCAGCATTGGTTACTGGTGAGCTCAGGTATCTACCTACAGCATGCTGTCAGCTCTAAATTTCATATTCTGGTAGCTAACTCAGACTTCATGTATGAGGTGCCTAAAACTCAGTTGTTGCAACTCAGCCTCACAGTCATGCTTGAAGGTAAGAAACCTAATTTAAAACTACTCCTCTGCCACTTTTGAAGCAAAGACTTGAATACAGATTGTTAAAATCCTGAAAGAGCACTCCAGTCACTAATATATTGGATGTTCTCTTTGTTTTCTCTGGATCTGTGGTATTTTGTACAAACGATGAACTGTTAATTGCAGCAGAAAGTTTCAGCTGTCTTTCCTAAATCCTAAAGATATGCCCTCATCACTTAACTATAGCACTTAAACCTCCATGATTTCTTCTTTGGTCATATGAAGATTTAATTAATTTACAGAGAAAATTCAATAGCAGATATTAAGTCATTGTCTTGAATACCCAACATACATTTAAGATACAGGTATGCTGGCCTAAGCAGCCCTCAAATAAGATAAATTAAAAAATTATTGCTTGAAGACACTTCCTAGAATTAAGGCACCCAAACTTTGGAAAGAATAGGGGAAAGGACATTTTGTGCAATTCTGCTGTCAAGAAGATAGGTCTGCATAGGACTGGTGATATCTAACAACGATTAATGTGTCTCAAGACATCAAAATGTCTTAGTTGCCAAAGTTGGAAGTTGAGTAACTAAGACTTTTTGTGACTCTAGTCTTTGCCAAAGCATATGCAGAGTGGTATAAAACTTCCTTAAGACTTCCTTATCTAGTGCTGCCACAAGAGCTTATTAAGTTTTGGACATTTTAGAACTTTTTATCAGGGTATATCCTCCTTATATTTCTAAATAAATGGCTATATTACAACTTTCTTTTGGTACATTCTGCCTAAATACTGTTCCTCTCGAATATTTACATCATTCAGATGCTAGGATAAAAGAAAGAATTATCAGACTTCTACATTTGCCATCTAGTCTGCATGCCAGGTAAAGGACATCACTTGCAATGTTATGATCATGCACTCCTTCCTCTTTAACACTTGCTAAAAATTTTCATTCTCTTATGTACGCCCTCTATAAATCAGGTTTATCTAACAATATCAGGTGCATTCAGTCTTACCAAGGCCATCTCCGAAGCTTAAGAATGTCAGAAGAGATCTATTTTTCCCACATAGAATTGTCATTTGGTCTAACTGAAAAGAACAATGAAAATAACTGGACTTTAAAATTAAAAAAATTTAAAAAAAAAGGAAAAGACCTCAGGAAGGAGGGACTGAAAAAGTGTATTACTAGAAATGCTTCAGGAAAAACAGGAAAAGGAGGATGCATTGTTATGATCTGCAAGTATGTAAAATGCATCTGGAATGAAGAAAGAAATAATCAGTTCTCTGTGCCTAGAGAGGATGGAAAAAGAATTAATGGGCTTGAATTACAGCCAGGAAGATTTAAGATAGATATTAAGTAAAACTTTCTAATGACATGGATCATGACACGGATCATGACACACTGGAACAGATTGCCTGAAGAGCTTTTGGAGTTTTAGTCATTGGAAATCTCTAAGGACAGGTTAGGTAAATATCTACCAGAACTGACAGGTACAGTTGATTTTGCCTGCAGGCCAAAGCATAGAGTAGATGACCTCCTTAGGTCTCTTTCAGCCTATTTATCTCTGATTCTGTGATAGGCAGTGGTTTAATCTACAAGTACCCTCATGACTTCGATAGGGGTATTTACAGAAGAAAGTACTCTTCAAAAAGATATTTGCAGAGATGTCAATATTTTTCTGAAAGTAAGTAGGTATGCATAAAAGGAGTAGAGTTCCTGGCTTTAAATGTCATCTGCAACTTTTTTCTGAACAAAAAACCATCGCACATTAAATAGATTTTCTCAAGACTACAGGTAACAGTTGGATTTGAATTTTCAGGAAGGTGTGCATGGAAAGCCACATTGCCTCCCTCAGTATTATAAGTAAGCAAGATACCAAAACCCATTTCAATTACTGTCTTCTATATGCTGTACAGGATATGATTTTTGTAGAGCTAATTGCTTTAGCATTGGGCACTTAACTGACACTGAGGAGACGGTATATCTTTGCCTGACTAACTGCCCCGCACTTCATCTCTATGGTTATTATAAGGGATTCGGCTTTTAAGTGTGAGTAATCCGACTAAATATCTGCAGTTACAGACATTTGCACATCTACACCTGAGACTTCCTTTGGAGTCAGTGGAGAGGAACAGGCATTCAGTACATCATTCATCTGACTTATTTTCAATGTCTCCTTTAGGATGAAATGATTTGTGCCCTGGAAGTATTTACTTCTTTCCAGTGACTACGAAGAAAACAAGAAGTGAGCAGTTGGAAAGTGGACATCTGTATTAAACAGATAAGTAAATGAACATCACTCATCCTTTGATAGATTTGCACATTGTATATAATCACTTCACAGTCTTTCACATACTTCTCCACACACAGCTTCTGTGGAATAGGAAGAGCTGTTGGCTTCTTTTTGAAGATGTGGAAATGAAGCACAGGACGGTTATGAGGCTTGCCCAAGGCCACACCAGAAAATTCAACAGAAGAGAGGCCTGAATCTAAGTTTGTGAAGTGTCTGTGTTCCACTGGATTTTCCTTTTTTTTAAATAGAAAAAATGAATTTTTTAACAAAGCCTGTGTTTCTAAGACAGTCATCATCACAAGCATGTCACTCTTGCCACTCTTGACTTTATCCCCCCAAAACCACACTAATCTCCCTAGCTAGCTTATTAAACAAAAAAAAACAAAAAAAAAAGAAAATTGCTGTGTGTGAGCAGGGGTGAGAAGTCTTTCTAACTAGGATGTTGCAAAGCATTTGAGAATTACATAACAGAAAATGGTCTAGTGGTACAAGGATGGCAAATCTGCAAAAATACAATCCTCAGAATGAGCATAATCTTGCAAGTAGCCATATGGTAAAACACTTTTTTTTTTCTGATTTGGAAATGAATTAATTATCTTCCAGGGCTAAAATACATATACACACACACTTGTATTCAAGCACTATGTGTGTATTCATACTTAGATGATATACATAAGCATATCTCAGTTTTCCTTATTTTGATCCAAGGATGGATCAAACTGTTTTCTTCAGAATGCCCAGCAAAAGAGAAACAGAAGTATGGAATACTAGAGTGGATAAATGTCTAGTGCTTCAAATATTTTTTGATCAAGAAGAATTGCCAAGCAAATTCGTATGGGGACAATCATGGTTTATCTTCAGCTATGTGGTAAGCAGTACCATCCTTACCAGAGAAGGTACCAAAGAAGAATAAGCTCTAAGAAAGTATTTTAGACTCTAACTTTTCCCTAAATTCATTAGGCCTTGATGTCCACAGTTTTTTCCATAAATATTTGAGGTGAAATTCTGGTCTCGTTTGAGCTGAATAACAACCCATTGTTGTGAACAAGGGAAACATTTCTTTTTTGGTTAATATGGGGATTGGAGCTGTAGAAGCTAATGTCTGAAATGTGTATTTAGTGCTTGAAATGGAGAGCTGGGAAGACAAAGGAGGAAAGAAATAAGAGAGTAGAGAAAATAACTTTTCCACAGTGTAGAAAAAACATGCAATGAAAAATCTCTAGGACACAGAAGTATTTTGTGAAACACAGTAAAGCCCTAGCTTCTTTTCCAGCTCCCATGATATTATCTCCAAAAGTATGCATACAGCTGGCTCTTATATTAAATTCATTACTCTTATATTGAGAACAAATCTCACATGGGCTAATACACCCTGCTTCTCAATACACAGAGACTTCAAAGAGCATCAGGTGTAATTCCCCTGGTAATTCTGATCATCTAATGTTTATTATGTACCTTGAGCAAGGTGAAAATATCTTGTAAGGTGTGAAGAAGTACAAATCAGAAATATTATTGAATGTTGCTGAATAATCTAGAAAATGTTACTGGTAAGGTTCTTAGAAATTCTATTTAGACTTGGCATAGTTGGTTTTAAACTATCCATCACAGGAACCTCCAGGTCAGGGATAATGCTGGCAATGACAAAAAGTGGCTACAATGCACAGGTTATTTTTCCTTATTGGTATGTGTGAAGCAATACATCCATTAGCAGCAATATTTTGTTCAGGCTATAAAATCCTTCCCAATAATATTAGCGAGAAAAGCAGCTATATGCAAATACTAATTAATCTTTTCAGCAAAACTAAAGACAGAGGACCAAAGAAAACTGAATTAAGCTTCCTCATGTTAGTAATTCTGGGGACAAATCTGGGCTCTAGCACAGGCTGGAACAAGCCCTTAGTGAACTGCAGATGGTGCCTCTGTGATGTGGTCTTTAAATGCATCACACAATTATTACAGCCCCTAATTTTTCTTCTAATACAACATATGTGAATCTTTTATGGACTCATAGTGGGCTAAGCAAAACTATATTCCCCCGGTAAACTTTGTGGACACTCATTCTCTTCCCTACTGAACAACAAATTTACAGCAGAATATTATTCTCCTTTAAAGTAATCATTTAAGAATAAATGTATAGAATACTGGTCTTTCTTGAACAAACCTGTTTTCAGTTACCCAGGCTAAAATACAGCTGATTTTATTTGTAAGCTTTTTTCTAAAGTAAGATAAGATGGAATTCTAAAATATCGATACTTTACTTAAAATACACTTCTCGTTGATAAATATTATGGTAAGTGTAAAATGGTAAAATCAATACGGATTCAAAGAAATATATTAATAAATGTGAGGACTGCAGCAAATAAAACAGATGAAGTGATGTAATTCATATTTTTGTTTCGTTTCTGCAGATTCTTCCTATGATACAGAAATTTTAAACAGATTTGCAGATAATAACATTACTTCATTCTTCACAGGAATTCTTAGCTCTGTTATATTTTATATACACCAGATTATGTGGCAAGAGAAGGTCCTGCAGCATGTAACTCCGCACAGGCCACAGGGCAGGTCCGCAGGAAGACTGGGTCCCAGCGGTTGGTGTTCTGAATCATCAGTTGTACTGAAAACAGAAGCACAACATGCACGTTGTTCTAGAGCTACACTAACAAAATCCTGCATTTCATTACTACCTCCACCTTTCTGTCTTGAGATTTACTTTGTCTTCTCTTTTTACAATATTGGTTAAATATATTGTTGAATGTATTTAAATATCTTTTGCAAGGCTTTAATCTTTATCTTATTATTCTACTCCCTACTCTTTCTATCACCAAATAAAACCAACCCTCCTTTTTTTCTTTTTACCAATTTACCTTTTTATATCCACTATAATTTTGAAGATAGTTTTACTCTAAGAGTCCTGGCATGTTGTTTGCAACCTTTTCTTCTTTGCTTAGCCTGCAAATTCCAGATAGTTTTTCCTCTTTTGAATTAATGTGCATGGCTTTTCTATATTAAAGTCCTTAAACTCTCAATCCAGTCATTGTCTCTAATTGGTTCTCATATCTTCTCAAAGTTTGCCCTTTCAAAATCAAAATCCTTACTTACGGACATACTTTTGTTTATCCTACAGTTTCATTTAAACTGGATCAGCTAGAGATCATTAGATTCAAGGTTTTCTGCACAAGCCTCTTCTATAACGTGACTCATTTTGTCATGTACTTCATACTACATCCATGTCTTATAATTTCTATTAAAAAGTAGTTATAGAAGATACAGGACAACTACTTAGCAAAGGAATTTTAGATATTCATATATTATATGCCATAAAGCCCCATCTAAAACCAATGGTATTAAAGTCACAAGTTCAAGCATTTCAAAACAGGAATTATAGTGTAAAGTCTAAATTATCCTGACAATTAATTGTGCCCATTTCACATGTACATCATGTTAAGGCACTAGTTATGTGACCAAATCTCACTTACGTTTTCCACAGGATTTCTTCCTCAGGAAATTTAAAAAAAAAAAAAAACACAAAGATGAAGCTGTCTTCTATGGGAAATAGATATACCTCAATTTTGAAAGAGCTGAAACCTTCACCTAAATCTTTACACAAATATATCGCAAGAGTGGCAGAAATACTGTATTCCAAGAGACTGGTTCACTTCTCAGACTCAGTCATTGCAGCATATATCTTAGTCACATCAGGACTGAATCCTCCTGGGTTCGGCAGGAAGCAACACACAAAGTACAACTAATTAAATATCTCCAGTTTGGTGCAGCAAATTAGCATGAAAACCTCATTGCAATATTTGGCAAAGTAGATATGTAAGTGTCTCATTCAAAACTCTAGCCTCACAGGCACTTTAGGGCTACACTGGTAGATGTTTCTCATGGCAACTAAGGACCCCACAGACGATTACAGCTCAAGTTTCTATGTATTTAGGACAGCCTCCCTACAGTTTCTTTTATCTCAAAATGAAAGCATATTCCAAACACTCTGAATGTGACTCTTGAAGACTTTCTTCAGTAGTGACAAAACTGTGCCACTATTTAGCAGTTGCATAGATTTTTCATCTGTCCATTTCTGAGGAGTTTTTGGAGATGGGAAGACTTCATCAATATAGACTAAAATTATATGGCTGCATGTGTAACAAATACACTACTCCAATTTGATGATTACTTTAAAATAAAAATCTTTCCTCAGCTGGAAGAAGAGAAACAAGCTTTTTCTTTTATAGTCTGATCCTACCACTCACTTTCACATTGACTAGGTTTATTTTTAAATAACTAGGTGAATTAGGTTATTTGGGATAATTTGCTCAATTCTGAGAAAAGAATCTTTAGTAAAATCAATGGGGTTTTAGGATGGTTAAAGTCTTCTGAACTGTCACGCAGCACTTTCTCACAATGTCATTTGTCACTAGGAAATGACCTTGCTTCCTCAAAGTCATGAAATGTTATATTAGGAGGGTGATCAATCTCACTCTTGTGATGATGAGACTGTAAGGAAGGTAGGCAAAATCCATAATTAAAGAGCTCTCAAGAACCATAGTGTTCATGAAGGGGTTAAAAACACACAGTTTGAATTCAGTTTTGTTATTTTGTCAGGAATGCTGGCTAGGACTGAAGTGAAAAAGAAGACCTGATGTTATTTCTAATAAACAGAAAACATGACATTTTTTTTATTTGTAAAAATTAAGTACCATTCTTTGTATCATGACTTACAGAGCAAGAGAGAAACAGATTTTCCCATTATTTTATTTCTACTAGCCATGAAATACTATTGTTAAAGAAAATCACAACTTGTTTTTTCTTTCTCTCCCTTCCCCCCATTACCATGACAACTGTAGAATTTTGGTAGGGATAAAAGATTTGACAAGCACGTTATCTTTCTTCTTTTAAAGTCTTCACGGCAATATAGACAATCAGATAGGCATTATTAAACAAAGCTGAGCATTATAAAAGTGTGAAAGCTACACAAATGACTTGAGGAGGTCAAGAAAAATGATATTTCCTGTCAAGACCATGATATAAAACAACACAAGAATTTGTCATTGCAGTAACAAACATCAAAATTGTGATTCATTTTTTTGCAGGGGTGAGAGGGAGGATATTTTTGGCTAGGGTGAATAGACTTGATACAAGTGGGAAAAGATGTATAAAGAACAACTCAACATCAAGACCAGCTTAGTATCAGTCCAACCTCTCAATTAAATTAGTGAAGTTTAAAGAGTAGTACAAAAAGTAAACGTTCTCTGAGGATCCATATCTTGCTCCAGATCACCAAGACATCAGAGACATGCATCTTTTTTTCTAGATATTAAAACTATTTAACAGCTTTTGATAAGACTGAAGACAGACCTTTTAAATTCATAGCATTCTAATTCAAATAAAAAATGCAGCACTTCAAAAAAAGGTTTCATTCTGATTTGGAACTAAAACTAAACTTTAAAAAAATCTCATGGAAACAAAAACATTGAAAACATATCACTTTGGGGTGATTTTTGCTTAGCTAAAATAAAAAAACAAACTGTAAGAATAAATTTTTTTTGTTAATTTGGTAGATTTGCAAAATTTATATGATGTGTTATTTTTAAAGTTATTAGTTCATGGAATATCATGATCAGCGTATTCAACTATAGCACTATTACTGGCATGTGACAGTAAGAAAAAATACAGAAATATTTAATTATTCTTAAAATCAATACCAACACCTGACTTTGGCACATTTGGAACACTGCTCTTTTTTTTTTTCCTGTATGAAAAGGGTTCATTAAAAACACAAGCTTTAATATAAGTATCAAACTGCTTCACTTTTTCTTTTCAAAGCATTCTTTACCTGAGAGAATTTTAATTAAAATGACAACTTTTAAAAATGTTTCCATTCTATATTAAAAATATGTTTTCAATGACAAACATTTAGATGGAAGAATTCTGATCAGTTCAGTTGAGTGTAAATAACTATTTGGGTTCCCTATTTAACTTGTGTACGGAGTGGCAGCAACTGTGCACAAGAAGTTACGTACATTGGAATGTGTATCATGGAAGAGCCACCACACTGTATCACTATTTCACTATTAAGCTCTGACTACTTCAAACTCTGAACTAAAATTTCAGAGTTTTTGTGAAAAAATGAGGCTTTTTCTCTTAGCCAAGAGAAAATGGGCAGTTCCTATAACTACTAGTTCTTGCTAGGGAAGGCCTGATGAGTACCCAATATCATGAATAGATAAACTGATACTGGGCAAGTTGCCAGACTTCATCTGCCTAGTGAAATTTGTAAAGATAAATCAGACAAATCAACCATATTGCTTAAGATACAGAGCTCAACATTAGCCTTGGAGGTAATCAGAAGAAATTCTGCTTGCTACTGTAGGGGATAGATTAGTCCACATTTTGACAGATTCCTTTCACTTGTCTAGCTAAGCCATAATTAATTACTGCTTTTAGCCAAATTAAATCATCATGGTCTGGGTGGCTGGACAACTAGATGGTAAAAAGCTGGTTGGATGGGCAGGGTCAGAGAGTGGTGGCTAGTGGGTAGCAGTCTAGGCGGATGCCTGTGACAAGTGGATACCACAGGGTCTGCACTGGGACCAGTCAGGTTTAGCATCTTTTATCAGTGATCTGGAGATAGTAATGGAGCACTCACATGGTTTAGCATCTTTTATCAGTGATCTGGAGGTAGTAATGGAGCACTCTCACCAAGTTTGCAGATAACTTCAAACTGAGGAGGGCAGTAAACATGCTGGAGTGCAGGGCTGCCATCCAAAGAGACCCAGTCAGGCTGGAGGAAGACGCCAACAGCAACCTCAGGAAATGCAACAAGAATTGCACCTGAAAGGGAAGAATCCCAAGCACCAACACATGCTGAGGACTGATGGACTGGCACAGTTCACTGAAGTATTTTCTTATACAGACATCATCTTCACAGACATGGGAAGGCGGATATAGGTACTGATATCCCCATTTGTGTTGTCTGGTTGGTCATATCCTCCTAAGCTTTGGTATTGCATGGAGTGATACAACTGTCACCAGCCTCTCTGCTCTTCTGAGTGGCACAAGGAACAGCACCATTCTGAAATTTATTGCCAAGTGAACAGAGGCAAACAAAGCAACTTACCTGCGGTCATTCACTACTCTCATGAGTTTCCACATATATGTCTGTCTGCACATGCAAAAGCAAAGGTACATACTTAGTTGTTTTTACTACAATTAATAAAAGATTGACGATAAAGGCAAATATATTGCTATGGATTTTCATTCTATTCTTTTCAAAATTAATTAACCTTGAAGAGAGAACTGTGAACAATAGAAGTCTGAATTATTCTGTATTTTAAATCTTAACATTTGCAACACAGAGCAGGAAAATCCATAAAAACAAATTTGCAGGTTCAGCTTCTTCTTAATTGTTGTCATTTTTCATTCTATCACTTTCAGTGTTATTTTAGGTTGAAGGACACAGTGCACAAAAAACAACCTCTCGAGCACATCAAAAGGTTTCAGCTTAATTCAATGGAACACAGAATGGTTTTACACACCATACCTTACCTTTAGCTATTTTTTGTACAAAAGATGTTATTGCAGACATCGAACAGGGATATTAAGACTTCATAGTTATTAGCTAGATATGTTTATAAAGGATCAATTCACTATGTTGTAGTTTTGTCATCCTGAATGCTGTTTTCTTAAATATTTTGCAAATAAATCTTAAAGGATATATGATACTAAAATTATGCAGTGATGTGAGTTGAGAAGAACTGATATGCGTTGTGTAACAGACTGGATAGCTGCTTAAGATTGCAGCTAATTAAAAAGAATTATTACAATTGTGTCACATATTCCTTTCAGACTCCACACACATTGGTTAACTCTTTGTACAGCCTAGTTCAAGAGGGCCGTTACCTTGATAGGTCTGCCTCTTCTTGGCAAAAGCAACAACGGCAAGTATGGCAGCAAATTAATAAATGCATGAAAACACTTTTCATACACATATACAAAGCAAATCTGACATTGTCTTTTGAGGCGATTACAAATCTGATTGGCAAAGACAATGTCAAAAGCGTGTCACTTGGCTTAATATTATGTGACTTTCTAAATAAAATTTGACATTCAGCAATAATCAATGTAAAATATTTGTGTTACCCAGATTGGAAAAAAAAATATTGATAACTATACCAACTCCAAAACTAATTGTAAATGGGAAAACATAACAGAAATGACGGAGTTCAGTGCTGTCTATTCTTGACTCAGTGTTATTCAGTTTGTGTATTGGCAATCTAGAAACAAATAATAAAATCACTTCTTATAAAGTTTCCATATGACATGATTATTGACTTAAGTGATACATAATACATAGAGAATTCTGAATCACTCAGTAATCTGAATTCATTTTTAAACATCATGCATTCTAATGCTGCCATATGCAAGACTGTACATCTAAGAATACAGAAAGTAGGTCACACTCACAGAACACAAAAACATTTCTTGGAAAGCATGTATTTATGAAAGCCTTTGGGGTCTGGTGAGTAACGAGCTGAACATGAGCTCCCAACGTAACACAGTGACTAAGACTAATGTAGCTTTTAACTATACAAGGTGAAGACAAATAAGACAGACTATGGATATCATATTACATCTGTATGGTATTATTGACACCATTACTACAATACCATGTCCAATCCTAAGGCAGACACCTCAAGGTTGGAAAGTTTCTGGAAAAAACAGAAGGTTTACAAAATCTGCAATACAGCAAAACTTCACAAAGAAATCAGTCTGGTTAATTTATAAAAGTTAATCGTGGCCTGCAAGTAATTTCCCCTTATATCCCAGATTTATCTTCAGATGCATCTCGATCTGTCTTTTGACATGAGAGGTAGTCTTCATCTATCCAAAAGGTGGAAAAAAGCTCAGTGTCTAAACATTAATAAACACTGCAGTCAGGTTAGAAATAAGGTACAAATTTCTAAAGACAACCACAAAAAAACCTGCCTTAAAGATGTGTTGATTTCTACATTGTTTTCTCTCCCGATACAAAGAGTGGGTGCCTGTTTAAAAACATGCTCTAGTTCAATCAGAAGATAAGTATGGGATATACAAAACATAAGACAAAGAATTATGGTCCGTTTGAAACAAGAAATCAGACCAAATGACTGGAGTGACAAGAGGCAGCTGGGAACATGCCAGTAAGATATATTTTTACTGGAAAACTTATTTTTGTAAACTATTTGAAGATAGAGATTTGGAGCAAGTGAGGCCTTGGCTTTGCCCTATTCTATGAGACCCTGAAGAAGATGAGAGTCCCTGGGAGGAAACAAGTACATTCATTCAGCTAAAACAGCATTGTTTGCCTCTGACTTTTCTTTATGGGTGTCTCAAGTTCAATACGTTCCTAATTTGTCTTGTTTTGCCTCCTTTCTTTAGTGTTGTGGATGAAACCTCATTCAGGAGTATCATTTGGGCATCACCTTTGATTCTAAGGCTTTGACCTCCACATCTTGAAAATCAAAGTTTGTTTAAATCTGCATTCTTTGACATGATGTCTCTAATATTCAGTCCTTTCTATCCATTCATGCAGCTAAACTGTTATCATTTCCATCCTAAACACTGTGACTTCTTTTCTCTGTTCTTGATATAATAACAAATTTTCACTTGTCAACAACAGAGCAGAAGGCGCTTTCCCAGCCTTCACTTTGAGTCACCTCTTCTCTCTGGTTTTGGATTTCTGGATTTGCTTCTCTTCAGCACTCCATTGACACAGAACATTAAGTTCTAGTTCAACACTGAAAAATCCAATCCTTCTTACAGTCAGTCAATGATGTCAGTATTTATTTTTTATTTCTTACTTTTTAAAATAAGTACCTTCATGCTTTCTGTTATGTTTCTTCTTATGTTTGGGAAGAGTGCCTAGTGAATCTCTCTAAAGCTATCCCATCATTTTGCTTCAAACCCCTCCTCAGACCTCACTGCTCTTGTGTTTCTTACACCCGCAATGAGGCCTACCATGTAGTTCAAAATTACCAAATTGGTTTCCTGCATTTTCCCAGCAATTGTTGGATAGGCATCTGTTGTCTCTTGCTTTGCACACAGATGAGGAGATTTTTGGAACAGTGAACCACGATTTCATCCTGCCTTCCACTGTGACTGCTAACTGCACTACTAATATTCCTACCACCTACTACTGATTTCCCTTGTACAAGAGAAAACAGTGACTCAGAAAATTCCTATTGATTTGCTCCTGGGAGAAAGTATTATTTTAAGAAGTGCAATTCTACACCTATCAATGCAGAATATCAGCTATATGAGACACAGAGATAGATTTCTGGATTTTACTCACAGGCTTGAGTTAGGACTATGCAAAATCCTATTCCTGAAAAGGAGTTTGGGAAGGTCATTAACTTCAAGGACCCCATGTGGAAAGAATGCTATAAGTCACCTATAAGAGCCCAGGGAAAAAAAGGGCTGCTATGTGGCCCTTACCACAGGAACAGAACTGTAATGTGGTCCTTGAAGGAATGTACAAAGACATAAGAAAGTCTATTTCACTCTCCCATTCACAGGCATGAGGGTTTGTCCACAGATGGCATAATTTCTGGCACAAATTCATTTTTATTTCAATGTTAGTTCTGGCTTCCATTGTTTTACTTGCAGAAAGAAATTATTTTGTAGAAGCATCTTTCAAAGTCACTTCATTTTCCATGGTAAATGCTTCCAGCTTCCCTTGAGCAGCAGAAAACCACAGTAGACGCAGTCTGGATTCAAAGCTCAGACAGAAAATTAAAGACCAGTATCTAGCATAGTTCTAGTTATTGCTGTTTCTTTGGTGAACTGCTGTCAGTAAGAAATCACAATTAAGAAATCACAGGTAAGCCAGCCATCTCCCAAATCTTCATTAAGTCTCTAAGTACAGTTAAAATAGATTAAAAATGTATCTAATATTACATCTGAAATATTGTATATCTCATAGATATTACCTTCCTCATGTATGTCCTGAATACTAGTGAACTAAACATGCAGTATAGATGGGACATGTAATGATCTTTTTAAACCCTGTCCATGAATTCACTAAAAAACCAAAAAGACTACTGCTCTTCAAAAAGCCCATATAGTTCAAGTCTAAGTTGCACTGTTGCATTAAATAAGTGCTTCTGAGAAAACACCTGCAGACTTCAGTGAAGACTACGACAAGGAGTTAGTTTTCAAGGTAAACATTTAAGGTAAAGATTTTCTATTTAGCTTTCTTTTTCATTTGGTAAATGCACTTGAAAATACATTCATTTGTTCAAATTATTGTATTGTTCAAATCACAGAATGGTTGAGGTTGGAAGGGACCTCTGGAAGTCATCTGGGCCAAGCCCCCTGCCCAAGCAGGGACACTGATAGCCCACTGCCCAGGACCAGGTCCAGGTCCAGATGGCTTTTGAGTATCTCCAAGGATGGAGACTCCACCACCTCTCTGGGCAACCTGCGCCAGTGCCCGTTCACCCTCACAGGAACAAAAGTGTTTCCTGATGTTAAAAGGGAACCTCCTGAGTTCCAGTTTTTGCCCATTGCCTCTGGTCCTGTCACCGGGCACCACTGAGAAAAGCCTGGCTCCATCTTTGCACTCTCCTTTCAGGTATTTATAGATGTTAATGAGATTCCCCCTCAGCCTTCTCTTCTGTAGGTTAAATGGTCTCAGCTCTCTCAGCCTTTCTTCATAGGAGGGATGCTCCAGTTCCTTCACCATCTTCATGGCCCTTCACTGGACTCTCTCCAGTGTGTCCTTGTCTCTCTTGTACTGAGGAGCCCCAGAACTGGATACAGTGCTCCAGCTGTGGCCTCACCAGTGCTAAGAAGAGGGGAAGGATGACCTCCCTCAGCCTGCTGGCAATGCTTTGCCTAAGGCAGACCAGGATACCATTAGTCCTTTTCTGCAGGGGCACACTGCTGGCTCATGTTCAGCTCAGTATCCACCAATACCCCAGGACCTTTTCTGCCAAGCCGCTTTCCAGATGGGTGGCCCTCAGCATATATATTCATGCATGCGGTTGTTCCTCCCCAGGTGTAGAACTTTACACTTCCCCTTGTTGATCTTCATGAGGTTCCTGACAACCCCTTTCTCCAGCCTGGCGAGGTGCCTCTGAATGGCAGCATGACCCACTGCTGTATCAGTCACTCCTCTCAGTTTTGTGTCACCAGCAAACTTCCTGAGGGTACACTCTGCCCCATCAACTCAGTCATTAATGAAGATGTAAAACAGGACTGGACCCAGTATTGACCCCTGGGATACATCACTGGTCACTGGCCTCCAGCTAGACTTTGCACTGCTGATCACCACCCTCTGGGCCGGGCCATTCAGCCCAGTTTCAACCCACCTCACTCTCTGCTCACCCAGCCCATACATCAACAGCTTATCTGTAAGGATCTTACAGGCACAGTGTTAAAGGTCTTACTGCAGTAAGGGTAGACAACATCCACAGCTCTCCCCTCATCTACCAGGTCAGTCACTTCACCAGAGAAGGTTACCAAGTTGGTCAAGCAAGACTTCCCCTTGGTGATGTCATGCTGACTACTCCTGATGATTTTCTTGTCCTTAGTGTGCCTGCAAATGTATTTCCAGATTAGCTGCTCCATCACCTTCCCAGGGATGCAGGCAAGGCTGACTGGCCTGTAATTCCCAACATCCTCCTTCTTTCCCTTCCTGAAGATAGCAGTGACATTTGCTGTCCTCCAGTCTTTCGACATTTCTCCCAACAGCCATGATCGATCAAAGATTATCGAGGGTGGCCTTGCAATGACATCTGCCAGCTCCCTCAGCACTCGTGGGTGCATCCTATCAGGGCCTGTGGACTTACTCATGTCCAGTTTGCTTACGTATTCACTGATCTGATCTTCCAACAAGGCTACATCTTCCTTGCTCCAGTCTTTCCCTCTGGACTCTGTTTTCATTCCTGAAGGCTGATCTTACTAGTAAAGTCTGAGGAAAAGTTGGCCATCAGTACCTCAGTCTTTTCTGTGTCTGATGTAACCAGGTCTTCTGTATCATTGAGCAATGGATCCACATTTTCCCTAGTCTTCCTTTTGTCTCCCATGTACTTAGAGAAGCCTTTCTTGTTGTCCTTGATGTCCCTGGCCAGGTTCAATTCCATTTGGGCTTTAGATTTCCTAGCTTCATCCCTGGATGCTCAATGTTTCCATATTCCTACCAGTTTACTGGTCCTTGCTTCCACTCTGTGTATGCTTCCTTTCTCTGTTTGACTGTTGCTAGGAGCTCCTTGTTCATCCACACGGGCCTCCTGGCATTTTTGCCTGACTTGCTATTCATTGGGTTGGACTGCTCTTGAGCTTGGAGGAGGTGATCCTTGACTATTAACCAGCTTTCTTGCGCCCCGCTTCTCTCCAGGGCCTTATCCCACAGGGCTCTTCCAAGCAGATCTTTGAAGAGGCCGATGTTTGCTCTCGCAGTCCTGTGTTGTGAGCTTGCTGTTCGCCCTCCTCCCTGCCCTCAGTATTCTGAACTCCACCATCTCCTGGTCTCTGCCACCAAAGCTGCCTTTGACCTTCACATCTCCAGTGAGCCCCTTCGTGCTGGTATAAAGTCCAGGACATAACCTCTCCTTGTTGACTCCTCTGTCACTCAGAGGAGGCAGTTATCAGCAATGCCGCGTGGTCCCTCCAGCCAATGTCCGGGTGGTTGAAGTCCCCTGTGAGGACCAGGGCCTGTGAACATGAGGCTGCTCCTGTCTATCTGCAGAGGGCCTCATCCGCTGCTTCTTCCTGACCAGATGGCCAATGTCAGACACCCACTGTAACGTCACCTTCACCTCTCCTCTCTTTAATCCTAACCCTCAGTTGGCTCCTCATCCATCCCCAGGCTGAGCCCCATGCGCTCCGGCTGCTCTCTCATATAAGGGGCAACTCCCTCTCCTCACTTTCTCCTCTTGCCCTTCCCGAAGAGCCTATATTCTTTCATTGCGGCACTCCAGGCATGGGAGCCATCCCACCACAGCTGCATGATCCTGCAGTTGCACACAGGCTCCGGCTCATCTCACGTATTCCCCATCCTGCCTCCGTCAGCATGCAGGCACCTCAGAGAGGCACCCCAGCTCGAGACGCTGAGTTCCTGCAGAGGGTTTGGGGGATTACGTTGTGCCCAGAGTTTTAATCATTTTTGATATAACATAATTAAAGCTGAAGAGAATTGAGTAAAGAATGGCACATTAGGATGACTTAATATCATAAAATAAATCAGTGAGCTAGAGTACAGTGGTTTACATGAAAACAATAAATATTTTTAACATTAACAATATCTCCCTTGTTTGTTTACCCGAAATTAGAACCTAATGTTGGTCATTCCCTCTAGAATAAGAAGTAATTACTTCAGACGCAGTCATCTTAATTTAAAACCGATTAAACCCAACTCCCCGAGCAGCAGCAACCGCGCGGAAGGCCCAGCCGCTCTCCCCTCCCGACACCAGCATGTGGCGCTGTCTCCCGCGGAAAGCCAGGCCCGCGCGCCGCCCGGCTCGGCTGCGAGAGAACTCGTTTGTTCTGTCAGGCGGCTCGGGAGCGCAGGCGGGAAAATCGTCCCGGTGTTTCTAACGTAAGGGCAATACTCTGCATTTGCAAGAACTTGTCGGTACTAATTCTACTCCTTCTAAATGGAGGAGTTTTTTAATGTCATTTATTGGCAAAAAAAGTCAGCGAGCAAAACATGCGAATGTGTCTATATGTCTATTTACGTGGTTATGGACCATGATTATCTTCAAGGATTGGTTGGGCTGTATATATAATTTATTTCCAAAATTCCGTATTCCGTAACCAATTTATTAACCTCTTTAGAACGAGTGTATTTACAAACGTGTGTATTTTGTCTTTCGGTCTATCGGATATTTAGCCCATAGTGGGTTTTAATTACCTACTGAATTCTTGAGCTACTGAGCCTGTTTCTTAATCACCATGTAAGGGAACAGAACCTGTGTGAACACAGTTTTACTGGAACTGAACAGCCAGTCTTTTGTGTGCTAACCAAGTCAGCCCTCACTAAAAAGGAATTCACAGACTACGCCGATGATCTCTGTAACCATGACCTTTCGAACAAAAGCAACTGAGTAAACTGTGTATTCACGAACTTTATAATTATTAAGAGCTCTATGCCCTTTGCTACCAGACTTTATAAAGCAAAAGAAACAGGACTCGTACCCTTTTACTTAAAGCTGAGGTTTATGACATACAACATAAATTGCATTAGTAACAACACGGAGGAAATATATGTACAGAACCATCTGCCCTCTCTAGATTTGCATCTGATTTACAGATAGTCATGTATTTTTTCAGGCAGTTCTTATTATCTGCTAAAATATGGCAAAAGTTGAAAGCATTTGGTGTACCTGTAAACACTATGAATCAGCAAAGCAATTTTCTTTTCCTGACTCAAGGCAAAAAGTTGTGAAATTTTTAGTCAAGGCTTAAGGAAACCTATTTGCAAGTTAGTCAGCTAGAAACTGCAAAGTCCTGAATTTAGTATTGGGGCCTGAATGGGCTCACCACTATTTGTCACAATATTGCTAGGACTGTGTATTTATTTATGTGTTGTTCTGTAATGTGGTTGTTCTTTCTTTTTAAATATAGAGATGCTGGATTAAGCCAAGTAACCGGTTCTCTAGCAGTGAGAAATCAGTCAGAATTGGGAACAGCATTTCTGAGCCACTTCTGACCTCTGCTCACTGCAAGCGGTAGGTAGTCACTCCAGCTCCAAAGATGAGGAAGACTTCTGGAGGTGTAGCCGAGACGATCTTCCTTGCCTAACCAGAGCACTTCAAAATAGCCAGTGGAGTAGCCTTACAGAGTGTGAACAGCGGGGCAACTTCTGCGCCAGGACGCAAGTGACCTCATCTTCTGGCAACTGTGCTCCCTCAAGAATCCAAGGGCGCAAACTGTCATCTCAATTTGTTAACACTTGCAGGAGTGAATCTAGCCTACTGGCTTCTTTCAAGTCAAGATTTCTGGTCAGCTGACAAGAGACACTGTAAGCTGCAAAGTAAATATCAAAACTAAAATTTGTCTTGCTTCCTATTATATTTGTACGTTACCAATACTTGTGAGCAGAATTCTCTTCTCTTTTTAATCTGTGCCTTTTGTGGTAAGACGGTAAAATTATAGCTACAATCTAAAGCTAGAATTTAACTACTGATTTATTAGTTTGTATGTAGCAAACCTTTCTATACTTGATTTTCTGATATATATGGGTGTATATGGAAGGTGTATGCATATAGTCTGGTAAGAATAATGACATTGGGGAATATGCTTTATTTCACATTTGTGTACGTAAGAACATCCATAAAGAGAGGAATGATAGCCATGTAAAATTAGTACAAGCCAAACTGGTCGAAGACCTTGCTGTCTTTTGATGTGATTTTAAGTGACTTTCCTTATGAGCACTTATGCTAAAACTTGTTCCAGTAAGTAAGACTTCTGCAGTCTGTTTAATATGGGGTTTGATAAGCATATTAAACTACTACTTATAGTAGTAACTGATCTAGCATTAACTCCTGAAATGGCCTAAAGACTACTTATTTCAGCTCATACAGCCTTGGGATTTTCAAGTTCAGGAGGCTCAATCCACAGGCTCCAGTGAGAAAATATCCACTTGCTCTTTCTAGTAGCACATACTTGCAACGGGAGGAGTCCATATAGCGTATGCACGGAGAGGAATGTAGTACATAACCTCTGTGCTACATACTGCGGCATGCGCTCCCAGCCCTGGAACTGAAGGTGCAGAGAGAAAGGACGTTAGGCTGATATATACTGTATGGTAGCCATTTTAAAGCTCAAGGCACTGTTTTAATTTTGCAGCTATTACCCAGAGGTATTTGGACTAATGACTTGTAGATTTTCGTTTTTAAATAACTCTTCAGAGGAGCCTTCACGGGTTTCACCTTGGGACAAATGCTCACTGCAGTGTTTTTCTGTATGAAACAGAGAGTTTCAAAAAGTAATTTCTGTGCGTTTTTGCCTCACTGTCCTTTTTTAAAAAAAAAAAAACAAAAACCAAAACCCAAGAAGAAATAAAAGAGACTAATGCAGGCAAGGCTTTAGGGACAGGCCCCTTAGCAGGGCTGCTGATACACAAAGCCACGGGCGGGCTGCACCGGTGGTCGCCGGCAGCGCGGTGTGACAGGGCTGA
>NW_009637216.1:0-23547 GCF_000690535.1 Cariama cristata | reverse complement strand
ATGAGCCGGCACACTACTTCTGCTGAAGAGACCTTAGTAAAAATTTAAAGGATATCTTGACAAAGTTGACCAGAAGACCTCAGTTAAAAAAAGAAAGGGAATTCTTCTGATCTGACCTTGAAGGAATAGTAAACAAAGATACTGAAAATATGCTTAAAGTGCTGGAAATGGTAGTTCAGAGGAACTTTGGGATGTACTTGCGGAGAAGACTTCTCTTCTCCTAGCCCATTTTACTTTTGTATTTTTTTCTTTAGAATCTGGGCTATGATTCTGGGAAAAAGTGGTCCGAGAAGTGTGAATGAATTAGTACAGCTTAGTAGTTTTAATCCCAAGTTAGAAGTGTAATCATCTGACTTACATTGGGATATTTGAGATGGTATCTTGGCCCCAGTGAGTGCAATGAAAACTTTACCACTGACTTCTTTATGACTTGTATTTACTCTTTGAAAGCTGAAGCTCAGTTACTGACCTCTGACATCCTGCTTCAGACACTCCAAAGATATTCTAGCAGCTTCAGAAAAAGGAGAGAATGAGGATTGGTGTTTCTAATATACAAGTGTATGTATGTGCATTGATGTACTTAAAACTGCCGTAGTGAATGTACAGAAAGAGTAAGGAAACAAACATGTATAACTTTTTTTTTACATTGTAACATTAAATGAGGCAAAATTCTTTTAGCAAGTAGTGGCCAAGGGCTTGCTTTAATGTCAGAAAAAATACTCTTTCAAATGTCTCACTTGCTGACATGTTATACAGCTAGCCTGGTTCTACTGCCTATTGAGCCATAACTAATCAAATGAGGTTAGAACTTCACTTTCTGTTATATGCGATATCAAAAGCTCAATGAGGAATGTCAAAGTATAGCATTACCTCTGCAATTCAAATACCTACAACTTGGGGTTAAAGCAAAGTTTAGCTTTGCTTTATGTAAACTGCTGAGTCTAAAGGATACATCGGCCACAACAGGTAATAAGAGCATGCCAGCTGAGATGTGGTTTCCTCTAGTTTTCACTGCTTTTATCTTAAATTTTGCTGTAGAAACTGCAGCAGTAACTTTCCTTGGGGTTGTTGCTGAATAATCCAAAGCGTAGTCCAAATCCTACCTTGCCAATACTGAAAGATATTAATAGATTCGGTTATTGTTCAAGTCTCTATGTGGCTGAAAGGTAAGGTGTGTATGTGTGTGTTGCTCCAGTGTCATACAATAGCCAGAAATCCATGTTACTGTCCCTGTAAGTAGCAATGCTAGGGTTGATGTGTATCATATGCCTTCTGCCAAGTATGAGTGAGGGTTATAAAAACTGCAGTTTAAAACTAATTTGAGTTGTACAAGGAAAAATGGAGGCTTTGGACCTGAGACACTTTAAAAAATACATCTCAAATTATAACAGTTTGGTAAATACTTGCTTTGAGTTACTTCTAAGTTGTGTTTTAAGATTGTATGCATGCTTATTTACAAAATATTTAAGTGCAGGAAGTATAGCTACATTCAGCACCCGCTTGTACTTTGACACATGGTTTTGCTATACACAAGTCTTTTTGCTGTGATGTGGGAATGATGTGCTTGGCATAAGAAGGAGGAAGCAATGTATTGAATAGGGAGCCCTACATATCTGAAGAATGTTAATGAGATGATGCTTTATTGCATATCCTTTTGGGAGCTTGAAATGGGCTATGTAGGTTATGTAGAAGTAAATACACTATTGGGAAACATAGGAAATCTTAACTAGGAGGCTAGCAACTACATTAATTAGGAAGATGCACATTTCTGAATTATCACTCTGCTCAAAAATCTCAATTCAGATATATTCTTCTGAAGCAGTTGTCACTTAGTCAAACAGTTGAGCTTTATAGGTTTGTACTCTGCAATGTTTTTCAGTATCTTTTGTGAATGATAATGCATTTTTGGTAAAGAGGTACTACTACCACAGATCATTTTATCTTGAGTGTGAAGCTGGGGAGGGGGTGCTTACTACTGAATTGGGCAAAAAGCATTTTGATCTGATTTTCTGTTGCAATATACTGAATTTAATAACTGTTATTACTAGCTTTAAGGTACATCTTGAGAGTGTTAACATTAATAATGCTAATTATTTTCCACAGCAAATGTTTAAAATATATAGCAACTCTAGGGAGTAATTATGCTATTTCTTAATCTGTTTCTTACAGTACACTCTTAAATTTCTTTCTGAAAAGAGTTTTTCTTAAGTGCTGCTACAGTTTCTCAAGTACTCGCAGCCAGTAGGTTATAAGGTGCATTGAGAAGACTATTTAAAGCTCTTTTCTGTGTGCTGGCCATGGTACTTTTTGAACAATCTGAAAGTAGTTGTATGTATATGATCAAAGGAACCTGAAATCTCAACCCTGAATTGGTATGAAGTAGATGTCCCAGTCATATACCCTTTTCCCAGTTATTTTGAAGGTAGGGAATATGAGTGGTGTTATGGTGTTAACCCTTACTCTCTTGTAACTTTAAGATTATGCTATCATATTAGTGCAACACCAAGTGTCAATGCTCATGTCTGAAAAAGAGCAGTACTAGAGGACAGGTGGTGAAGAGGGAAGCTGCACCTCTTAGGAACTGATGATATTCAGATATATCTTGGGTGGCTCTGAAAATAACTAGCTTTACTCCTTAGGACAAATTTGTCTCATTAGCAGAACAGGTTTCCATAGGAATGCTAGGCACTTCATATGATATGCATAGGAGTTCTGAACAGCTGGCAAGTCTGAGGTGATCAAATTACCCAAGACCTCACTTAGAGAAAAAGAATAAATTTCTTCAGGAAGGATAGGTGGCAGCAGCACAATGACCATGCTGAGACCTTTACCTGGGCTCTTTTATATAAATGTTAAGGATGTCTAAAAAGTTGCATTTTCTCTTCCTTCTGTCTTACCTCTGTAGCATGAGGGCAAATATCCAGAAATAGTAGAGAATAGAGTGGATAGCCTGGATTGTTAAAGGAGATCAGGCACACCTTCAGATGAATGGTGTTCCTTGCCTGGGGCTCACTGACAGTACTAGCACAAAAGGAACAGCATTTTGTCCAGAACATTGCTTTCTGGAAGGTAGTCAGGACTGCAGTGTAAGGAGATAACCTCATGTTTGGAAGGGCAGGTTGTCCTGCATCCCATTGCTGTCACTCATGCTGCCTGAATGAGCAGGACTCTGATAGGAGGAAGGCCTCACTGCTCGCTCACCTCTTCCTGATCCCTTCTGCTGTCATTCCAGAAGGGCTCCGTATGCACTTGTTCCCCTGTCACCTTAGTGTTAGCAGAGACCTGTCAAAACTGCTGATTTCACAGCTTATGAATCTGAATGAAGTACTTTCAAAGATACACTGAACTGAAGCAACACCATTTGTTTTGATTATATGTCTGGATTTTCTCAACCATGAGAACTAGGACATGATTTTGAATTAGTTTTTAATTTGAGAAGACTATCACAGGATTTCAGGAGCAGAGGATTTAGACTTGTAAATGTTGTACTTGCTTTAATCCAACCCTGACAGGTAAACTTAGTATCTTTTGCATTTTCTAGACTGCTGCTGTACCTGAAGTATGGCCACTTCTAGCCGACAAGGCATTTACCTGTACTTGGCATGGCTTTAGAATTCCCGATGTCACCACTGTGACAGTACCGAAGTGAGGTTATAACAAGGTGACTATAGATGTGTGCATTTTGGATATGAACTCAAGGTTGTTTTCATTTAAAAAACCCATATCTGCTAGACTTATTAAACAGCAGCATCTATAGCATTTTCTGTGTTGTTTGTGGTTTGTATAGGTCTGGTGTAATAAGGACCAAATCTTTCATGGCCACTTGGCAATACTAGCCACTAAATACTAACTGAAGTGTAATGTAGTCTCCTAGTTTTCATCTGTGATTTGTTAAATAATGAGACTTTCTGTAGGGCTACGGCTAAAGAGGGGAACAGAAATATTTGCTACATTATTTATAATAGTATTTCCATCAGTAGAAACAAGTAATATAAGCTACTGATCTATCTAGACCCAAAAATATGGGGAAATGAAATATCCTGAAAATCCCATCTAAAAGTCAAACTAAACTTGCAAGTGGGAATGAAATGTGAACTACTCTGCGTTCCAGAATGGCTGTCCCTTTTTTCTTGCTGTTCTTCAGAGGACTTTTTTTCTTGGGTATCATGCCACATGTAGAGTCTGTTAGCAATACTGAAGCTATCTGTGGGTTCAGTGAGTCTGCTTAGCACATGCAGGTGAAAATTAACTTTGCTACTGTATGTAAGTATTTGTGAAAACATCAGCCATTCACAACTAGTCTAACACCTCCACTTATTTAAGTTTAATGGCTGGACACATGCACATCATAAAACATCTGAGTGAAACCTTGCCAATGGTGTGTATAAATAGGAGTAGTAAAGACAAAAATTAAAGACAGCAATGTGCTACCAGGAAAGAATAATTGAGCATTTATCTGAATCATTGATGCTTCTCCCTTCCCTTTTTTTTTTTTCCCCCCTCCTCTCCTGCCCCTTTATTTTAGAACAATCAGCAGGACATTAACGGTTCTTAGCAACTCTTCAAAATATTGCAGGAATCAAATATAAGGCACACTACAACACATTAGGATCATAACATGTACAAAACAATGGGAAGTCAGTGAAGGAAGAACAGGAAACTTTGAACATTAAGAATTGTCTCGTACATCTATTTCACTCTGCCAAAATAACCGATGCTTATTTTTTGTCACTTACCTGTCCTTTTGTTTTAGGCCAACACATATGAAAAGTATTGGGAATTTTATCAGAAATTTGGAGGCCAGAGCTTCCCCAAAGACCATGTAAAAAAAGCTATTGCTGAAATTGAAGAGATGTGCAATATTTTGAAAAGAGAAGGTGTAATTGTCAAGAGGCCTGATCCAATTGACTGGTCTGTGAAGTATAAAACACCTGATTTTGAGTCTACAGGTAAATGTTCTTCCATTGTTGAAGGCCTTGTCTGTTGAGCTCTTGTTTGAGACATTTTTGGATGTCATCTAGTCTACCTTCTTGCTTGGAGCAGGATTATTGCCAGTGCTAGATGAGGTCAGTGACGGCTTTGTATAGCTATGACTTGGAAAATCTCAGGGATAGAGATTCTGCCATATGGTTTACTGACCTCTTTCAGTGCTGCATGGATTTCCTAAAGAAAGACGTGCTCCTAATACCTAACTTGAACTTCCCACGCTAGCATCTGTTGCCAGAGTTCCTTACCATGTCACTGCCACTACCAAGAAGTGTTCATCTGCTGTGTTTAATGGCCCTGAAAGTAGCTGTAGGCTGTTACTGCTTTGTCCCCTGCTTGCCACATGAAATAAGCTGAGATCCTTCCACTTCTTCTCCCAAGTCAAGTGCTGTAAGGCCCCCCTGACTGTCTTGATAACCCTTTGTTGGATCCATCTTAAATTATGGAGACCAAAACTAGAAACAGTTTTCCAGGAGGATCCTCACTAGAGTCAAGGAAATTTGAATGTCTCTTTACCTACTAGCCACATTCCTCCTTATATAGCAGCATATGGCTTTGATTATTTGCAGTGAGAGCACACTGGCTCATACTCAGCTTTGTATCAAGTGTAGTCTTCAGGCACCTTTCATGTCAAATGTGTTCTTAAGTAGTTCTAGTGGAATTCAAATTTATTAGCGAACAGATAATGTTAAAGAAAGAAAAGTCTAATGGGACTACTTCCTGCACTGGTTCTGTGTGCCATCAAATTCCTCTTCTGTGCTATTACTTTTTAAACAGATGGCTTATAAAGAAATGAGATCCACTTGGAAAACTTGCCACCCACCTTTTAAAGTCCTCCGAGTAATTCATAAGCATTTGCTTAGTTAATTTCCATTAACTAAATTATGAAGTGAAGGCTTGTAGACTGTAGATGGCTTGCTTTCATCTAGCCATAAACTTGTTATGAGTGAGGCTTTGTAGCAAAAGTTGCATGTATTTTGAACAACAAAAAAGTCACTTTGAAAACTTACTGAGGAATGTAAGGACCTCAAATTATGTGCTGGTTTCCTGAATTTGCTAAAGATGCTTTTTGCCATTCTTTTGGATAGAAGTAATGGTAAAAAGGAGGGTGAAAAGTGAATAAGCTGAAGGAGCTGAGAAAAGCATATTTGTCTCATGGGTTAGTGGCCTTTTTCGTTTCAGGTATGTATGCTGCCATGCCAAGAGACATCCTGTTGGTGGTGGGAAATGAAATTATTGAAGCGCCTATGGCTTGGCGTGCTCGGTTCTTTGAGTACAGAGCATATAGACGAATAATCAAAGATTATTTCAACTGTGGTGCTAAGTGGACAACTGCCCCCAAACCTACAATGGCAGATGAACTCTATGATCAGGTATTGTTCTCATTTTGCTTCAGAACTTCAGTTCTGGTTATACAGAATTTTGTTGATAGTTTCAACCTGATATCTAGGTTTCACAAAATTGGGACACACACACAAAACAACTCTGGAAATTTGTGGTTTTTTTCTAGTGTATGCAAATATTCTGTAGCCTTTCCAGATGAAATTGAGTGCGTGCAATTAGGGAATAAGAATCAGGAAGTTGTGTCTATTGAATGCAAGTCTGCTTTGGAATTGTTTTGATTATTGACTGTAACTTAGTATTACCAAAGAGGAAGGAATTCTAAAAAGACATCACAAACATTATTTGAAAGAACTAAGATTCCCTGAGAATGTCCATATGTCCTGAGTGTATCAGGAAAGTGGGAAAGAATATATATTTTGTCACAGGAAAAAAACCCTTATAATCCTTATTTTGCATGATGATTAGTATTTTGAAAGTTACATAATAGTGGAGGATCTAAACTGTGAGTATTTACCTTCCTAATATTTAAGTGAATATTTTCTTAAATTTTTTTCTTTTGTAATAATTTTGACTCAGACAATTTTGGTAGTTTCCTATAGGCTCCCAAACGCATTAGGAGCTTGATAAGAACATCTACAATAAGTGCAGTAAAACTGATTGTGGAATGATTGTAACTTTCTGGGAACAGTGACATCTTATCAATGATGCAAAGAAGTCTTTCTTAAACAAAATTACCTTAGAGTAATCTGTCAGTATTAGAAAACTTCCAGAGCCTGTTCTAAAGCATAGAAACTACTTATCCAGTAGTTTTTGTTTGTGCTGTTTTTTACACCTCATTTGTTCTTAATTGTATTGTTTCATTCTAAAAATCTATTTAAATTCCTGAAGATTTAACTTCTAGTTTGAAGTACTGCTCCATTCTAAAATGTGGAAAAAGTAGGGAGTCCACCTTTGTTAGGATATAGCTTGTATACCAGTATTTCTGTCACTGTGCAGTGATTTGTTGGACTGATAGTTAAACTCCACTGGTAATGAATACTTTCAATCCAGAAGGCAGAATATTATCGAGACAGTAGCTCTGAAGAGCAATTAACTTCTTGGTATACCTATTGTCTCTTATCTCATCACCTACTCTTAAAACCTTTTACTTAAACTTTCACATTTATGCTTTCTTTTTTTATTCTAATAACAAGTAAACCCAGCCACCTCCAAGGAACATACTAGCTATCACTATAAACATATTTTCTTAATTTCAAAATACTATTCAGTAGCAAATAGTTTGAAAACTTTCCTTTACCATCTCCAACCTAAATTTGTTATTCCTTTTTCTATAACTAGGATTATCCAATCCTCTCTGTTGAAGACAGGCATAAACTGGCTGCTCAGGGAAAATTTGTAACTACTGAATTTGAGCCATGCTTTGATGCTGCTGACTTCATTAGAGCTGGAAGAGATATCTTTGTACAAAGGAGCCAGGTAGACAAAGGTTTCTTGCAACAGTGTTGATATCTATGTGAATGATAGCTACTTGTATTTATGTCTCTAAATTCCTGAACCACATTAAAATAAGTGTTGACAAAAGAAGATGCTATTTGTAGAATGCCTGATATATAGGATGAGACTGTCTTACAGCTAAGAGGTTAGCTAAAGGCACAAACTTCTATTATTTTGTCTTTAAATATTTATTTAAATAAAACCTTAGACAAACTAACCTCTGATGCAGTTTATATTCTAGCCTAGTGAAACTTACTTTGTCCTGTTTTCAGGTTACAAATTACATGGGTATTGAATGGATGAGGCGACATCTTGCACCAGACTATAGAGTGCATATAATATCCTTTAAGGATCCTAACCCTATGCACATTGATGCCACTTTTAATATCATTGGACCTGGTCTTGTGCTTTCTAACCCAGACCGTCCCTGCCATCAGGTAAGAGTGTAGCAGAGGGGAAAGTGTTTTGTGTTTAAAAATTACTCGGCTGGATTTGGTCCCTGCTGTATAATTGCTAATCCACAAGTCTATTTTGTATACACTTGAATAATATTAAATTATTGAATTTAAATAGCACTCAGACAGTTGTTCAGGAACTTACAGGTGTATTTGCATCTTGACTCTAGAACTTTCTCGGCAGTGCAATGACCATTGTTCTCCCCCAGTTTTCTGCCACTGCTCTTTGTGCTTTCTTATTGTGAGGCTAGATGGATGTGTTGTGTGTTTCTTCATGTGTACGTGGTTTAAATATGACAGAAGCGATCTATTTTGTAATAATGTACTATCAAAGCAAGTACACAGGATATACTACTTCTCTGAACACTTCTGCTACTTAAATATGTTAATTGTATCCAAGGAGAAATTGTGGGGGTTTTGATGCTCAGGTGAGTAATCCCCCTTTTTATTCCTATTTTGGAAGCCCTTCCTTTGGTATTGTTAACTGTACTGATGGCAGGAGACTGGTAATTGCTCAGGCATTCAGCTTTGAGTAACTGAACGAGAAGTACTCTTTGAAGAGTAAGAAAGAGGAGAGACATGGTTCAGTATGTAAAACATACTACTTTATTCTGAGAAAAAGCTAATATTGCTAAACAGTGCAATCAGATCAGAAAGCCTTCCAGAGAGTAAGAGCTCCTCTCTGTTACAGATGTGTTACCTGTACTGTCAGTGCTTGAGGATTTTAGTGAGGATCCCCATGATTTCAGAAGCTGTACAACCACATGGCAATAGCTGAGCTGATACTGAATCAGTGGGATAGAGCTGTGTGCACCAGAGATTATGGAACCATGTGCACAGCGTAGCTCTTAAGAGCAGTATTAGTCTCTTCTCAGCAAGTGGCTTCGATGCAAATGGTCCCATTGAATTAATGCCTCTCATAATATCCATTATGAGAATATAATTTTTAAAACAGTCATAGTCTTTTCCTCCCCTTTTCCTTTCCCCTGTTTTCATAATCCTACTTGCAAGAGGAGGCTCTTGGTTGTCTCGCGTTACAGCTGTGTGCTGGGATTTTTTCATGGAAAACTACTGTCTGTGTGGATAGAAAAGATGGATGCAGCTTGTTTTCCTACAAACTGATTTGGCGGTTCTGGATGGCCGGGAAAGCGGGTGGGGGGTGGGGAGAGATGGAGGTAAAAGGGGGCTTTTCTTTAAAATCCTGGCAGGCCAGGCTGGTTATTGAGTTTTCAGAATCGGAGCTCCACCTCGTGGTAACACTTGAATAAAGAGCTTTTCCAAGAATTCAGACTGAATTTGAAAAGTCAATTCTCCTTAGACAAATTATCCTCCTCTTATTTTTAACTTAATTGTGTAATTCTTACAGACACAAATTATTCCCTAGGATGCCTTTATTTTGTTTCCTTTGTTAAATAAACTGCATATTAAGTTTCTTACGAAGCATGATGCAAATGTAATTTTATGTAGTATTTTTGGTGGTTTTGTTTCTTTAAATGGCAGTGGAATTCATATCAATGGCTTTTACAGTCATATGGGAAGAAATAATACCAAAAATAAAGAATTTAATACTTTTGTGCTGTTACTGATATCTTTACTTCACAGGCGCCAAACTGCATGTGTTTGTCTTTAACATATGTTAGTATACCTAGCATATATATAAAAACAGTAGAAACAAATGCTAGTGGTATGCAAAGTTTGAAAAGGCTTTCAAAAAATGCTTGGATGAAAACTGGTTTCTAGATGGAACTCGAATGAGGGCAGGAGTAGTGAACAGAGGGAAAGGGATGTCATGTACATTGAAGTAGCCTGAAAAAATGTGGCATAGTTTGGAGGACATAATATGATACTTTAAGAACCATGTTTAGAATCTAATTAAATTGCTCTTTCAGATTGAGCTCTTCAAGAAAGCAGGCTGGACTGTGATTCGACCCCCAGTGCCACTCATCCCAGATGGTATATTCACTCTCTCTTTTCTAAGAATTCCAAGAGTATTCTTAAGAGTATGGGGCAACATTGATACAGTAGAAGGTTCATTCTCATGTGTTTAGATCACCCACTGTGGATGTCTTCTAAATGGCTCTCCATGAATGTCTTAATGCTGGATGAGAAACGTGTGATGGTGGATGCCAATGAGACATCGATTCAGAAGATGTTTGAAAATCTGGGTATGTCCTAATGTATTTCAACAAATACTTAAAACAAAATGATTGGGGTACCAGCTATGCACATCAGGATGAATGGAGGTTTCACTTAAAGTAGTCAAAGCAGCCAGCACTGGAAAAGGTACTGAAACAATTGGGTTAGCAAGTAAGAATCATTCAGTGATTTCTCTCCTGATTACTTCAGTCATATGAATATGGCTTCTTACATCTTGTGCCCTCTACAGCTTGCAGCAATTAAAGGTACGAGTGGCAATTAAAGTTACTGCTAGCATGATTTTGAATGAGCTTTTTTTAATGTAAAACTGTCTGTTCAGTTTGGAGGTCAAAATCTATATTGGAGAGGTTGAGTGCGTGTACTGCTGAGTGATGTAGAGCAGGCTATCCCTCATTACCAAAATGCTTTCAGATTTTTCTAGTTCCAAACTTATTGTACTTTAATGGTCAAATTAAGACCACTTAACCCAGGTATTTCTGCTCATTTATGGAGAATCTCAGTCCTGTGAGATGTACCCTTGTAAAAGGGCGGAATTCCTTTAGATATGCAGTGGCGGGAGACCTGTAATTGAATATAAAATCTGAAGGTCTTATTATGCACAGCTCACTGCAAAGACAAAGAATATAGACTTAAAAATTGGAACTCATGCAGTTAATCCAACTGCTTCCATCATGCTTTGAGGGAAAGGTGTAGGTAGATCTACTTGTGGCTCAGAATTGGTCAGCAGTAGGGTGGCTAGATTGCTTGGTGCTGCAGCCAGCTGACTATTGGTGCAGGATAAGTACATGGTGGTGCAAGAGTTGACAGGGTAGAAAGGAGACTGCTGGCTAGATGAGAAGTCAAGGGAAGTGAGGGATCATTGTATTGCAGAGTAAAAGAGAATACTCCCCAGTAGCAGAAGACTCCTTTAAAGGGAGAAAAATGATGGGAAGGAGAGAATGATCCAAAGGTGGAAGATAGCAACTGTGAACCTAGAAGAAGTGTTGGTGCCATGGATGTGAGTGCACTTATTGAAGCCTCCCTCAAATCTGAGATGATTGCAGGTGAGAACCACCCAATCTAATGCTTTAATCTGCTTTTAAAGACTGGCTATACAGTGTTTAGTGAATCACTTAGCTTTTTGGTCTTAAGTGGTTTTAATTGTCTGCATGACCAAGGAGCTGAAGATTTATAAATGCTTGAAAGTACTTTAAAAATGAGGCTATTAATGCTAATCATGACATATCTTTCACACTTGAACTTCACAGTCTGTGTGAGTTCTAAATAAACTCCTGTAGTCATTAAGTTCCTAAGACTGAGATGAGTCTACTGGGAACAAAACTATTGCTGACCTAGAGGGTGGATTCTGCTGAGCTGCTCCTGAAAGTTCCAAGAAGCAAAAAACTTCATAACAGAAAAGTCTTCTGATCCTAGTCCATCATCTGTCAGGACTTTGTATAAGCTGAGCCACAGCTGAAACATCAGAGCTGAAAAGAAGTGGGAGGAAGCTTAAATAAGGTAGTAAGTATAACAGCCTGTTCCCCTTTTCAGAGAAAGAGGGACTTAGAGCTCTGTCCTTTGAATGCTGCTTTTATTGAGAGGCACTTGGAAGACCACATTTAGTGTCTGAACCATAAATGCTCACACAGATTTATGTAAGTGTGCCCTGGTCATATATTGTAGCAGAATTTCTGCTGATTCTTCACATACCACAAAAACTGAATTTTTCTTTTTATTACTGGCATATCATAACACATCAAACACTGGCTATGCTCCAGGCACTGTATATTCCTGAGGGTGTCACTGCAATAAACAAGCTAGCTGTGTTCCCAGCTTGTTCTCTGCCTAGAATTTGGGAAAATAAATTCTTAACAAATGAGTAGGAAATAGTTTCTATATTTGCATCTAGCCATATGATCTGATAAAGCATTGTCTAATGTTCTGATCAAAGCTTACCACATGAATTTGAGATTTTAATTTTAAAGTATGCAATGTATGTTTCTTGCAGGCATTTCTACAATTAAAGTGAACATTCGCCATGCCAATTCATTGGGAGGTGGTTTCCATTGCTGGACATGTGATATCCGCCGCCGTGGTACCCTGCAATCTTATTTTGACTAGTTATGAGCCAGATATGTAGCAATGGTTCAACTTCTAAAATAAGCATAGGAAATGAGCAAATTAATTTCACTTTTGTTAAAACAACTGCATGGCCTCTAGCGCTTGATCAGTGGTGTCCTTACAGTGGTCTGGTAAATGATTTATTCTTATGTACTGTTCACTTTTGGCAGTATAATTGAAACTACTTCATCAGCAATACAGGTTTTCTGGCTGGCTTTTTGAAAGACATCCTTCATCTGTGAAGCCTTTTCACATTGGCTTTGAATGTAAAAACTTGACAAGATAGCTAAAAGGTCTTGCTAGAATAGCTTGACCACTGCTATTGGACATCTACCTCTTTCTAGTTACTCTATCAAATAGGCAGCTTGAAATGTTAAACTTGAGTAGACTTTTCTTATTCCTTTTAATCAGTCTATTGTTCTAATATATTTGTGTTTAATGAAGTTAAAATAGATGCAACTGTACAGATCTCTTATGGAACCAAGTAATTTTATAGTGTTTTTCATGTCAAGCCATACAGATATTTACAGATAATTTCCAGTATGATCTAACTTCTAAGACATGTTCACTTACTTGCCATGTTCTTCTACATTTTCTTCTGATGTCTGATGCATATCATGTATCTGAATACTTTTTATATTGCTTTTTGTATTGCTGAAATTGTTTTTTATTTAACTTTTAAGTGTACAAGTGGTAGCTAATATTCTGCTTGTACACGTTTCACTCTAAATTGTTTACATAACAAAAAAAAAGGCACAAACCAAAAAACCTACGAACAACCCTGCTCTAACCTTAAACCTCTGACATCTTACAATCCTTTCTTCCTCCGACTGTAGCAGATACAGAAAGATGTATCAAACATGTCAGATGCTGTGAAGGAATTTGAGTATTGATTACTGAATATGTACTTTTTATGCTAATAAAGGTTTTCTGCATTCTCAATTTGTTGCCGTTCTGAAAATGAGTAACCATGAAATGTCTGGATGGGTACATGTTTGTAGAATACAGATGGAAATACAAAGTGCACTTTGTATTTATTTTTTTTCTGTAGAATATGTAACATCTTAGGCACTTGTACAATGCAGAAAACCCTTGTACCATATAGTTCAAATAGTATGTTTCTGCTTCTGTTTTGCACAGAAGTATGGCTGGTGGGGGCAAGTTCCACTAAGAGATATTTCTTACCAGACTGTGGAAGAATTTACTAAGTCAGACAGTGCAGTGCACCTTGGCGGAAAAGATGTCAGGCAAAAGATGTTCACATATAAGCCGTCTGGCCGTATTTTACACAGAGTTGGGTAGGACTAAACGGGTTATATAGCATGCTTTAAGATATGCCAGACTGGAAGAGCTAATTAGACAGCTGCTGGCACCTCACCTTGTAGAGACGGTCCCTCTTTTCCCTTTGAAATCAAAGCTCTTTAGACAATGGAAATTCATCTGAGTCTTCTTGTAACCAAGCTTTGCTTTCCAATATTGACAATGGAGCTGGACAGCAGGCTGTCTTTCCCATTGTTTTACATGTTGTCGTGCTGGAATTATGTCTGTGTGTTTGTGCTTGGCTAAGGCATCACAAGGTACAGCTCAAACCATTAAAAACTCTGGCCAAATGTGCTACTAATCCACAACACATGCATCCCTGATACCTCCAGGATTAAGGAGACTATATTTTCATATCAAGTTATACATGACCCCTACTTGTCAGAGCAGTGGTGCTCTACAGAGGGATCTGGGTAGGTGGGATTGATAGGCTGAGGCCAACTCTGTGCGATTCAACAAGGCTCAGTGCCAGGTCCTGCACTTGGGTCACAACAACCCCATGTAACACTACAGACTTGGGGACAAGTGGCTGGAAAGCTGCCCAGCAGAAAAGGACCTGGAGGTGTTGGTCGACAGCTGGCTGAACATGAGCCAGCAGTGTGCCCAGGTGGCCGAGAAGGCCAGTACCATCCTGGCTTGTATCAGAAATGGTGTGGCCAGCAGGACTAAGGCAGTGATCGTCCCCCTGTACTCGGCACTGGTGAGGCCGCACCTTGAGTACTGTGTTCAGTTCTGGGCGCCTCACCACAAGAAAGACCTTGAGGTGCTGTGGCGAGTCCAGAGAAGGGCAGTGAAGGTGGTGAAGGGTCTGGAGCACAAGTCTGATGGTGAGCGGCTGAGGGAGCTGGGGGTGTTTAGCCTGGAGAAGAAGAGGCTGAGGGGAGACCTGATGGTTCTCTACAATGACCTGAAAGGAGGTTGTAGCGAGGTGGAGGTCAGTCTCTTCTCCCAATTAACCAGCAATAGGACAAGAGGAAATGACCTGAAGTTGTGCCAGGGGAGATTTAGATTGGACATTAGTAAGAATTTCTTCAGTGAAAGGGTTGTCAGGCACTGGAACAGGCTGCTCAGGGGAGGGGTGGGGGCACCATCCCTCCCTGGAGGTGTTTAAAAGACGTGTAGATGTGGTGCTTAGGGACATGGCTTAGTGGTGGGCTTGGCAGTGCTAGGTTAATGACTGGACTTGATGATCTTAAAGGTCCGTTCCAACATAAACGATTCTGTGATTCTATACGAACATTACAAATTCTCTGATTTCATCTCCGTGTACTCTTCTGAAGCAACTGTGATATAAGTCCATCAAAAATTCTTTTTTTTTCCCCTAAATGAACATGATTGACCCCCAGTGATGAAGCTTCTGCATGCTCCATGAGCTTAATGTTCCCTTTCTCTGGAAAACATGCTGCTGTCTGCTCTGATGTGATCAGTCATTTCTTTCTTGTTCTTCAGAGTAATAGGAGAGGAAGGACTGGTGGGGACTTTTGCCTGCTTATTTTGATAATGAAAGTGTAGTTCTTTCAAAAGTAGAAGAGACTGAAGATTTTGACATCACAGGGAAACACTCAAGACACATTTAGCTTCAGCATTAGACTACTAGCTTAAGTTTAGTTCCCAACAAATGCTTGAACTCTAAATTTTTTCAATTGCCACCATTTGTATGATATTCTGATTTGTAGTGTTGAATTAAGGCATGGGTATCCAATCGTGAACATGACTGAAAAATTATAAAGAACCTTGAGTATACCCATCTGGGAGAAATGCAAAAAGCAAATGGCAAAAAATCCAACAAGGACTGTAATTCATCCTTTGTGTTAAATTCATTTCTTTTCAGTTTAAGAGGGGAAATGCTAGAATTCTTTTTTAGCCTTTCCTGTTTTGTATGGGTTCTCACGTCTGTGATTCTCAGGTGTTGTTGCTTGTGGGCTGTTTCTTTTTAGGCGTGTGAGGCACTTCCATGGAACCATGTGCTCTTAGAAGCTACTCAACACTTACATGTTTTCCTGGGGTTTTAAAGAAAGTGTAGTAATTATTACTTTGATGACAAATACATAAGCTCTAATGCTGGCACAAAACTGTCTTTACAGCGGTCCATCTCACTGATTTTTTTCTTCCTTTTAGGAAGCTGAAATAACCAACCCAACCGGACAAAAGTACTGACTAGGAAGTTTAGGCTTCTAGTTTAACAGGAAAGCAATATTTTTAGTTTGCTTTCCTATTTAGACCATGACAGAAAATAGATTTCAGACTTTCTAATGTCATAGTTTAGCTTTAGCCTTCTTATTTGTAATACTCATTTGAAAAGTAGCTTCAAAAATTAACATCATTTTTCTTTCATAACCAGGAATTTTGTTGTTTTACTTAGGTGAAATTAATACACAGGTTAGCTGGAATAGCTACCTTTCTGTACCCTTTTGGGCAAACTGAATTGTGTTTTAAAAAGTCTGGGTATAGTCTCAAAGGATGAGAATTTCTCTTTTCCATTCATAAAAGAAATTCCATTTAGAAAATGGTATTATTCAGCACCAAATTTAGGTGCCAAAACTCTGACTTTGAAAACATTTCAGCCTTTTCCCAGCTTTTTTGCTTATCCCTCATCAAATGCTCTTTTTTAATCTTAAACTGCTCACACAGTACCAAGTCTTTCAGCCTGGAAACCACCAGTATGCTTCTGAAGTTGTTTGTTTTTTTCCTGCCAGTAGTAGTTGTTCTGCAATACCTAATCCATAGAGGTTTTGACTGGTTTGGGAATAAACTTGTCTCTTAAGTCATCCTTCCTTCAACAAGGAAGGCAGGGAGGGTGTGCCATACAAGCAGAAGCTTCCTGTTTAATTTCAGTAGTAGTGTCAGAACACAGATTGGAGACACACACTATTAGAAATGCACAGACATGAGGAAGCATTACTACCATCATTTTGGGACAGAGGATCTGGTGGTGTGAATATTTTTGAGACTTTCTCAGACCTGACTCCTTCACTGACCTTAAATTGGTCAGTTAGCCAATCTCTTTCCACATAAGTTAAAAGGGAACCACATTTAGGTACACAATGAGGTATGGCATGGTTAAACAATTAGTGCCTGGAAACTGCTCTAGCCTACAAATGTGCTGAAGACTATTTAGGAACCCTCTGGGATGCTGTGAAGTCTCCTGCAGCACAAGAGCAGGGAGGACAAAGTTTGTGTCTCTCCTGGAGTGCAGTTATTTTCCCACCAGTGCAGGGAGCATGAGAATTTATTTGCAGGTATGTTTACAAATGTCCCTGGGGTAGATATGCATGTCTGTATTACCAAATGTAAAATTACCATGTCTCACAATTTCTTCTGTCCTATCGGTGTTATTTAGAGATATGATTGTGCTGAGGAGAGAATTTATGAAGTGGACAATGCAATGATAAAAGAAGGTCAAAGGTAAATTTTAAAGCTCTAGTGGGTTTTCTTTATAGTGGAAGAAATTGAAAAATGCTGATGAGAAGCAAGATTTTCCCCAGTAACCCATTCAAGAGGGAGTGATATAGAGACAGCAAAACCTTTAGAGGAATGATGAAGAAACATGATATATAATATTGTTATAGTGGATGCCGCCACATAATACTGATACATGTAATCTTCCAAGTTATTTTTATTCTTGCAGAGGGGGAAGTCAGCCCATGTCACAGTTGGTTTTGGTTAGGCAAGACCCTAGAAATAGGAATCTACAGTGAAAAACAGAAGGGCTTGGTTTCTGCTTTGATTTCTAATTACAAGCAATTTTTTGAGGCCAAATTACATGTGGGCAACAGGATACTATTGGCTGGGGGAAGCAGGCATGATGGCATTTGACCACTTTTGTCCCAGGCTGCAGTTTATATGTAAATAAAGAAAATTGAATGTGGGCTGGACTTGAATTCTCCATAATTTGTTTTTCACTGGCTGAGGAGTCCTTAAATACTTGCTATTGCTTAGCAGAAGGTGAACTTCACCTTTCAAAATAGACAGCACCATCAAAAGAAGCAGCAGAAACACAGATCTGACTGGGAGGCCCAAAAGACCACATCAGTTAGTGCCCTGAGGAAAGGTGATACACACCAGCTGCCTACCCTTCAGAGAGTTTTCAGGGCGGGCTCAGCTGAGCTGCAGGGAATTGGGTAACGGCTCCCTGGGCAGGGGCCCTGGGGAGCTAGGATTTTCCTTCCATTTTGCTCCTGACACTTGGCTGTAGTAAGCTCGTTGGTTATGAGAAGATGTGTATTTGCATAGATGCCTGTAATAAAGATTCTTCATGTCTGTTTTTTTTAGATAAGATACAATTCTTAAAATACCAGCACCAAGCCAGAGAGGATGTAGAAAAAAGGTAAAGTCTTTGAGGCAGGGATAGCCTCCTGCTGTGTATCTGTAGTTCACAGTTGGGAACCTAAGTGCCAATACATAAAGTGGGGGAAGGAGAGGGGGGTTTACCTCTACATAGTGGGCAGAAGGGACAGAATGGTTTTCTCCAGTTGGTTGCTTCAGGCTGTGTCTGTGCTAGCAAAAAATGTTTCATTCTTGTTTCAGTATCTCCTGAATGTTTCTGCTGTCTAGCTTAAAATACTCTTCTTGGCTCCATTTTTTGGCATCCATATGATTAATAACCCAAACTGCAAAGCTTGGTGGACAGTTCTGTAACTGCTGTGTTAATGCTTAAGAAGGGTAGGCTGATGTCTATGTGCCTCCATATAAAATTAGTCTTGGTTTTTAGATCAAAAATTAGACCTGCTATGGAAAATAATTTTTTCTCTGGTTTTATGCAGTGCTGGTGGAAATTAGACTGTTGGATCCATAGATATTTCTGCTAGTCAAAGGTGTTGCTAGAGTTGAATTCCCTATTCCAGCCTCCCAGACTGGCTGGGGCCCTTTATTCCTACTAGGGAGAGAACTTGGTGTGTTTAGCTGTGCTGAAACTGTCAGGGTTGTCCCTCAGGCTCTGGCGTTTATCACTTCCCAAGAGGGTCTGCTTCTGCTTTCGTTCTGCTAGAGTGTTCTCAGAGCTTAATTAATCAGGCAGGAAATAGCTTTATGATAATGAATGATGTCCCAAGTTAGTGGTTCATTCATTAGTTTATAGCAAATTGTCACAATTTATGAGTTAGTGAAGTCAGATATATGAATGAGAAACAGAACCTTCCAAACAGTTCCTTACTGCTAGGTTACCTTCATAAGCTTGGTAGCGTGATGAATTGCACAGCCCCACAAAAAAATAGACTAGCAAATCCAATGCATGCTCTGGAACAGTTTACACCATTTCCCTGCTCCCTCTGTGTCTTGAAGGACAAGAATGAGGAGGAAGCTATTTGGCTGAGACTCAGACAGGATAATGTGAAGGTGACTCCAGCTGGCAGGTATAAGCAGGAGGAGGAACTGGCAGAGAATAAGGTAACTCCCTCAGGTACGTTGATCTATCTGTTATCTATGTGGATGACAGCTTAGGGACCTGATAGACTTAACTATGCTTCTGCAGGTTCTCATGCAGAAAAGTGTAGAAATACTATTTTGTGTTTCTGTGTTCGCATCTCATTGGTGGTGTTTCCTAATGTGTAATATACCTCTCCTACTGCCTTAGAGCAGAGCTACAGTGAAGTAGGAATTTTTTTTCCTTTTTTTCCTTTTTTTTTTTTTTTTTTTTAAAGTTCCAGTGCTTGCCTTTAGGGCGGTTTGGATCTTTGCCTCATCTGGTTGGTCTGTCAAATGCTAAAGTGAAGGACCCAGTGTGACTATAACTGTGGCCTTGCCACATTTGAGGTGCTTGGAGAAAGGCAGATTCTGAGAACCGCATGCAAGACACTCAGAATTAGTAGAGCCAAATAATAAAAGGCAGGTCTGTACTTAAAGATGGACAGAAGCACGTTGTGGGACTTATATGCACCCACATCTTAGCATGGCAGAAACAGTGTAATGGACATGATGATCTCTCGCCCTACCCCTGCTACAGCTCTGACCATAAGATCCAGTTGGCTCTGGGCACAGGTGGCCTCAGACATGGACATTTCACCATTGCCTGGAACTCCTTTCTGTCTGATTTAGTAGGATCTCACATCCATGCTTCCCAGGCACAGAGAGTAACACATAGAAGTGTGAGGGGATGAAGGCTGACTTGTTAATGGCTTTGGATGGGTGTGTCTCTCTGTAGCACTTGAGGCAACATTAATTCCTCCTGGGCTTTCCTTGCAGCTGGAGAGAATGAGGTGGTTATTGTGGCTTGGCTGCCCTGCAGCTGCTCCATTCCTTCAGGAGAGCAATAAGTGGTTTTTTTAAAGTCATACCTAACCTTCCCCTTCTAAAGTATGGTATCTCACCACCCTGTTTTACATACTCAATCTTGCCTCCGTCATTTTATGTTGACCACTGTGGCAGATGAATTTTTAGCTCATTTATGGACCTGGACTTACGTACCTATTTTGTTGTGACTGTGTGCTGGTTTTGGCTGGGACGGGTAATTTTCTTCACAGTAGCCAGTATGGGGCTATGTTTTGCATTTGAGCTGGAAACGGCATTGATAATTCAGGGATGTTTCGTTATTGCTGATCTTTGCTCACACAGAGTCAAGGCCTTTTCTGCTTCTCACCCCACCCCACCAGCGAGGAGGCTGGGGGGGCACAAGGAGTTGGGAGGGGACACAGCCAGGACAGATGACCCCAGCTGACACAAGGGATATTCCATACCATATGACTTCATGCTCAGCATATCCAGCTGGGGGAAGAAGAAGGAAAGGGGGGGACATTCGGAGTGATGGCATTTGTCTTCCCAAGTAACTGTTATGCGTGATGGAGCCCTGCTATCCTGCAGGTGGCTTAACACCTGCCTGCTGATGGAAAGTGGTGAATGAATTCCTTATTTTGCTTTCCTTGCATGCATAGCTTTTGCTTTACTTATTAAACTGTCTTTATCTCAGCCCACGAGTTTTCTCACTTTTACCTTTCTGCTTCTCTCCCTCATCCCGTTGAGGGGGAGTGAGCAAGTGGCTGGGTGGTGCTTAGTTCCCAACTGGAGTTAAACACAACAGACTGATGCCAGTTACTTTTGGGGTTGCATCTCTACATTATTTGAAACTTGTGGGTGTAGTCTCATTTCTTTTACACTGAACAATCAAAAAATAATCTCTGCCTTTGCACTGCTCTTTATTCCCATCATTTGGGAGATATTGTGCTGTGCTGTAGGTGCTGTTAACATAGCACAAGGATCCTAAGTAATTGCAGCTCTTTATTCAAACATTTGTTAGTACTGATGGATTTGTCTCCTTAGTCATCTGTGTCTCATTTTGTCCACAAGATGGTGTTGATATTCTGCCCTTAGTGTGAGCCGTGACAATGAAACCTTCATTGAGGCACGTAGCCTAAAAAGAGCTTGCCATTAGATAACCTTTAGCACTGCCTGTGTGAGACCCTCGACGGCCAGGCAAGCATTTACAGAGTAAACCTTGTCCCCATGAAGTAAGGGAGGTGTAGAAAAGGGAATGCCTCGTTGAAACCCCTTCCCCAAACCACAGTCCTGCAATGAGCTTGAAAACCTGTTTGACGGTTTGCACAGAGTAACAGGGACTAATGGCCGCTTGTTCGTCCATGGTGGCTTCCACCCATGCCAGGGCCTGGCCCCTTTCAGCCCACAGCATGTGATGAGTGCAGGGCTTTCAGCAGTCAGGGCCCTGTATGCCAGGTTGCCCAGGGAGGTGGTGGAGTCACCATCCCTGGAGGTGTGTAAGAAAAGACTGGATGTGGCACTTAGTGCCATGGTCTAGTTGGCACAGTGGTATTAGGGCAAAGGTTGGGCTCAATGATCCCAGAGGTCTCTTCCAACCAAATCGATTTGGTGATTCTCTGATTCTGGCCAGCGTGGAGACTTCAGGGACTGTCCACTCTAGGACAAGTGAAGTTGCATCCTGACACCAAAAGTCGAGTTTTATCTAGGAAGTGCTGGCAAATCCCAATGACAGCAGCACTAGAGGGTGCTGGTGTGATGCCGGTAGTTTTCCTCCAGTCCATCCTAAGGGATGTTTTAGAACAATTTTTGTTTATTCATCTTGTTCCTGTTGATGTTTTGATCAAAGTCAGTGAAAAAAACTCAAAATGTGTTTCACCTCTAGGTATCATTCATTTGATCATACATAAAGTACTATTTCTCAGCATCGAAAAGTATGTATCTATGTGAAAGCAGTTGTGGTGGAGTACAAGGATAGTCAGACATTTCCTTAAGGGCTGGATGTATTGTTTAGGCTTGCATAGGGTGTCAAAAATTACATTAGGGCCAAATGAGGATTGATCTCTGTCTTTTGAAACCTCCCTCACACAGGCAGAGCACCACAAAAATGGTGCTGGGATAGCCATGAATTTTAAAACTATGACCCAGAAGCCATACATTCCCCATTCTTTTAGATCCCTTCTTGGAGTTCAGTTATGCTTCCCTCTCTACAGGAAATTAAGACCAAATGTTGGTATTTTATTGAGCTGCGATACAGGTGAGATTTCTGTAGGTGATGTGGTTTATCTCAGCAGTTCCTGTTCTCTCAGATTACTGTTGAGAATATTTCCTTCTGTTATTGAAAATATACTGCTTGCTCTTAGAAATATAAAATGTATTTGGAAGAACCAAAAGTTAAGATGAACTGGAAGCTGTTCACATTACTCTTAAGAAATTGCAACTCATTAGGACAAAACAGAATTTAAGTTTCTACAGAAGCAGCAATTGCTTGTGAATTGCATATTATTTCTTCTGCAAATTGAAATCTTATCTCAGTAGTACATCAGTGATGCACTTTTGAACGGCAAATTCGAATTCAACTCTCTTCTCTATATTACTTCTGAGTCAGCAAGACACTGAAATAACTGTTAGCAGACCTGTTTGATGTTTATAGGGATGTTGCATAGAGTTTGGCCCTAGCTGGATGTAATGCTGAACTGTGTTCAAGGGAGCTACAGTTCAGTGACCCAAGCTCTGTTACACAGCTTATGTAAAAATTATACCAGAATTATGAGGAGAGGTGCTCTGCTGGACCTTGTACTAACAAAGAAGGACTGTTTGGGGATGTGAAGGTGGGAGCAGCCTTGGCTGTAGTGACCATGAGATGGTGGAGTTCAAGATCCTGTGTGGAAGAAGCAGGGCAATCAGTAGGATTACAACCCTGGACTTCAGGAGAGGTAACTTTGGCCTCTTCGGAGACCTACTCGGAGGGATTCCATGGGTTAGGAGCCTGGAAGGTAGCGGGGCCCAAGACAAGACCTACTCGGAGGGATCCCATGGGTTAGGAGCCTGGAAGGTAGCGAGGCCCAAGACAGCTGGTTCATATTCAAGCACCACTTCCCCCAAGCTCAAGATCGGTGCATCCCTATGAGTCAGAAATCAAGCAAAGGGGGCAGGAGACCTGCATGGATGAGCAAGGAGCTTCTGGCAAAACTCAAATGGAAGAAGGAAGTTTATGGAATATGGAAAATGGGACAGGCCACCGGGAGGAATATAGGAACGTTGTCAGAGCATGCAGGGATGTGACGAGGAAGGCTACGGTCCACTTGGAATTAAATCTGGCAAGAGGTGTCAAAGACAACAAGAAGGCCCTCTTCAAATACATCAGCAGCAAAAAGAAGACTAGGGAAAATGTGGACCTGCTGTTGAATGAGGTGGGTGCCCTGGTGATGGAGGACACAGATAAGGTGGAGTTACTGTGCTTCAGTCTTTACAGCTAAGGCAGGCC
>NW_009637215.1:56940-60290 GCF_000690535.1 Cariama cristata | reverse complement strand
CTTGAGCTGAGCTGATCTCCCTTGGGGAAGAAGTTGGACTTGAAATCTTCTTGGCAGCCCCTTTGCCTGTAATGCTGTGTGTCTTCACAGTCTGTTTCCCTCCTCTGTGTCCTCCTGGGGGGCTTTGAATCTGAATGAAGGCAGTGGAAAGATCTGCCTGGATTTCCACGGGCTTTCTGTCAGTGTTGTCTCCATCACCAAGCTCTTTACCTCCTCCCCTGGCTCATTAGGGTCGTTATTTTGTTATTCAGCTGATTCCCTTTCTTAAGGGAAGCAGAAGGGGGGAAACAAACAGACCTTGAAATGGGAAAAGCAGCAGCCAGAACAAGGAATATATAAATAGCGCTGGGCTCACCAAGCACCTCTCAGCCGTTTGCTCGCAGCCTGACGGAGGTGCCAGCCGTGCTGGCGAGATGCGAGTTGGATGGAAACCTGCGCCGGCAGCGGGGCTGCTGTCGGGGTTGTTGGGGACCGGCAGGAGAAGACACACGCCTTGCAGGGAAATACCAGATTTGCTCTTGGAACTCCTCCATGGCCGGAGCAATGACTTCAGTTTATAGAAGATGTTTGCACAAGGTGAATTCTGCTGTGTTCTGGACAAAAATCTCGGGTGAGGGAATGAGACGGGGGAGACACAAGTTTGTACGGGGTAAATAAATGGTCCAAATGGGAGCACAGGTGAGGGTTGGGCTCTGAGAAAGTAAAAGGCAGAAAAAACTGTAAGTGCAGTCATGATTCGCTCTTTCCATCAAAGAGATGCCCAAATCCCTCATTCCCGCTGGGCAGGGGTCCCTGAGCCTGGCTGCGGCTGGATGCCGCGGTGCAGAGAGGTCAAGCGAAGTCTCTCTGCTGCCAGCATCCCTCATGGCTCCCACCACCCCTCGTCTGCCAACACCCCTCTTTGCCTGGCCAAGCCAACGGCCGGGTAAGGCACGGATCCATGGCAGAAAAGTCAAGCAGCAAACAAAGAAGCACTCTGGGCTTTGGTGTATTTGTTTTTCAAAACTGGATCACTTCCAGTTCAGAGTGGGACCACACGCTGACCACCGAAGGGGCTGGCTCCAAACCTTGCACCACCTTTGCTGTTGATCCGTAGCCTGAAACTCGCTAAACTTCTGCCTGGACTCAGACTTTGCATTTTTGCATGGAAGCTCAGACCTTAGCGCAGGCAGATGTGGAGCTCTGGCCAGGTTACTAGCCAGGGTCACCTCGCTCCGGTGGCTTAGAGGTGGGGAGGTCCTCGTGTCCCAGGGCTGCACAGGCTGCCCGAGGAGGTACCCAGCGCCCTAGGGAAGGCTGCTGGGGATGTTTGGGGTGTTACAGCACCGAAGTGGTACGCAGCAGTCAGCAAGGGATGCCAGATGTGCCTTCTCTTTGCCAGTCTGTGCTTTATCTCCCGTAGCAAAGCAAGAGCCGAAAGCCCTGCCCCAACGCGTGCTGGCAGGGCCAGCCTGCCCTTGGCAGGGGGAGCAGATCCTTCAGGGGTGGCCATTTGCTCCCCAGAAAGTCCCGGCAGGATTCCTGGCAAGAAAGGGCAGATGCAAAGCTCTTTTTGCTGTTTTTCCTCCATGAGAAGGATAAGTACCCAAGGGCCTGGAGCACCTCCCCAGCTCCCTGCTGATGATTCCGGCGGAGACAAGCAGCACACCGAGAGATGGGGCTGCAGTCACTAGACCTGCAGGAAGCAGTTTGTTGGAGGCTGCTGCCTCACTGGAGATATTCTTCTCAAAACACAGCCATCCTTCCTCATGGCTTGACCCTTGTCTGCTGACGGATCCCTTGGGATCCTGGGCTCATCCTCTGGTTGCACGCAGGGTGCTTTCATGCAGTGACAGCATCACTATTGGCATTTAACCGTGCCAAGACTGTGAACCAGTCGGTATCGGCATAGTCCAACTCCACTTCTTTTTTTTCCACACCTTGGAACAGCTTTTAATTCTTGGCGTCCAAACATGTGATATCTTTTCTAAGCTATCTTCCCAAGCTCCCTCGGTGTTAAATGGAGAGCAGTGGGGCATCTTCACAGGCTGTTTGTGTCCCCGCAGACCCAAGCTCGAGGCAGGTGGAGGATTCCCCCATCCGCTCTGCCCTTGCTGCACCAGGGAATGTGGGGGAGCCTCGATGAGAGGTTTACTCTCCACCTAAAGTTTAAATAGCTGGAGGTTAGTGAGACAATTCCCACCTCAGAGGTGCCTGCAGACAGTCCAAGTTGGCAAATTAAGGCATTGCAAGAACTGCTGTTATTGTTCCATTAACTGGACCTGTAAGCCTGTGCATTTATTAAAGACAGGGCATTATCCCATTATTTCTGTTACAGTTGAATGTTCGGTCTGTCACCAAAATTAGCAAGGCTCTTATCTAGCTGAGTCCTGCAGGGTGCTAATCGTGAGCTTTTGGCAACGCTTTATACGGGCTCCAAAGAGAGCTCCTGCCCTCCTGACGGTCCTCGGACCAAAGGAGTGGTGGGGGGAACGGCCGAGTCCTGGGGGCCGTCCTGTCTGGAGCATCCTCCCCAGGCGCAGCATGGCCAGCTCCAGTTTTTGCCTGATAGCTCTGGTTATTTTGACAGCTCTGGTTATTTTGGCAGCCAGGAGCAAGGACTCCTGGTGCTCTGTGTTTTCCCTGCAGCAGAGAAGGTGGGCTGGTGGGCTCATCTGGACCTCATCGCTGGATGACGTGGAGAGGGAGGTGCTGAGCTCTGCTCCCTGGTACCCAGGGACGGGACGGTCCGAAGCTGCCCCAGGGGAGGTTTAAACTGGACACGAGGAAGTGTTTCTTTACCGAGAGGGTTGTCAAACCCTGGAATGAGCTTCCTCGAGAGGTGGTCGATGAGCCAAGCCTCAGTGTTTAAGAGGCGTTTGGATAATGCCTTTAACAACATGCTTTAAGTTTTGGTCAGCCCTGAATTGGTCAGGCAGTTGGACCAGATGGTTGTTGTAGGTCCCTTCCAACTGAAATGTAGTCCAGTCCATTCCTTTCCATTCCCTTCTGTTCCCTTCTATTCTATTCTATTCTATTCCATTCCATTCCATTCTATTCTGCCTTTGGCCTGCCTGGGGCAGGAGACAAGAGCCAGACCTTGGTCACCCGCCCCAGGATGCCCGGGCAGGATCATCCCCTGGTTGGTCTGGATGGGTCCTGGCTGGGAGGGGAGAGGTTCCCCCTGGCAGGATGGGGTCCCTGCCTCTGGGAGTCACGGATGAGCAAGGATGTGAAGAAAAAGTCAGAGAGAGGGCGATTGCCCCGGTTGAGCAAATCTGTTTAAATGAGATACGGAATCGTCGGATCACAGAATGGTTTGGGTGGGAAGGGACCCTTAAAGGCCACTGACTGCACCGCCCTGCCCTGGG
>NW_009637215.1:52743-56887 GCF_000690535.1 Cariama cristata | reverse complement strand
CCGGGGAGGGGGCCAGCCACAGCTTCTCTGGGCAACCTCTGCCACCGCCTCACCACCCTCACCGGGAACAATTTCTTCCTTACATCTAGTCTGCATCTCCCCTCCTTTAGTTTAAAACCATCACCCCTTGTCCTATTGCCATAGGCCCTGCTAAAAACTCTGCCCCAGGCATGGGGTTTAACTCCCATCTTTGCAAATGACCTTTCCTATGATCTCAGCCATCTTCCTTCCTTGCTCTGCCTTCCTCTCACCCCGCTCCCAGCTTTGAGACCTGGTGCTCTTTTTTCTCGTGGTCAGTCCCTGGGACTCAGACATGGACATCACCAGGATGGGTCAGCCCAGAGGTTTGCTGGCAGAGGCACAGCCCCCTCCAGCCCCAGCACAGTCTGGGGCAGCCCTACCACCTTCCCATGGAGCAGAGCAGTGCCCCAGCCTCCAAATCTTCATCGAGGCTTTTGGGGATTGTGCCCCAGGGCCACACCTCATGCTGCCAGGACCAGAGGAACCAGATCCATCTGCATCAGCACGGGGTCTGCACGCTGCATTCGATCCAGCTCCTCCAGAGCCACCTGGATGCCTCTGCGCCAGGTCCCCGCCACGCAGGTGACCAGGTTTTGGTGCTGCCAGCAGACCAAAGCCCTGCCAAAGCTGAAACCCAGCAGTAAGTCTCTGCTGACCAGTTCTTTACCCTGCTCATCTTTTCCCATGCGACTGCCTCTGGGTTTTGGATGGCCGGGCAAGCTGGCAGCCGGTTGGAGACAAGACAAGGAGAAGGCAGATGGAGTATGAATGAGGAGGAGGAAAACCTTTAGCACCCCAGCTGAAAAAGCCCCCAGCGAGATGGTCTCACACATCAGAGTGTGCTGAAGCGATGTGATTTGGGGAGAAGCAGCCTTAACTGCAGACACACGAGGCTGGGCTCTGGCTCCTACCCGCAGGAGCCATCTGGTCCCTGTGAACACAGCTCAGCCCGCAGGAATGGCTGAGAAAGAGACTGTGGGCAGGGAACCCAAGGACTTGGGACAAAAAGACTTCTTTTTCCTTTTACTTTTAATTTCTTATCCCTATTAGGGCGTCCTCCTTGATCCTGGGTGATCCCTTGCTCTGACACGAGGCATCCTCATCTTCTCTCCCTCCTTCACAAGGTGTCTCTGTGTGTGTTTGACCCTCGCGTCTGCCGTCCTGCCGACACGGACTTCTCTGCTTGGCGCGAAGCAAGTGACTTTTGTCATTGATGTAAACAGGACGCCCATGCTTTGCTTGAAGCAGCTGCCTGAGAGCGATCCCTCCACATTCCAGGCACAGATCACGACATGTCGGAGCTCTGCCCCATTTCCCAGCACCCACGGGGTCTGCTCTGGGCTGGGAGCAGAGATCCCTTGGACCGGTGCTGAGAAAACCATCAGAGCTTCATTCTCAGATCCCTTAGAGTGGTGCTGTATCCCCTTGAGGATGCTGCACAGATGTTTGCAGGACGAGACCTGAGTTTGCAAGCTCTGATAATTGTTTGTGTTATATTGGCCTGGGGTTTCTGCTGGGGAAGGAGCTGGTGTGCTTTGGGATCGCTAAAACCTAGCTTGGTGCAATCAGCCAGGATGGGGTGATGGCAGGACTTTCCAAGGTAAAAACCAGCTGGTAATTCATCTTACCTCCTTCCAGGCAGCTGGCACAGGGTACAGCACCCACCCAACACAGCTTTTTCCAGCCTAAGCATCTTTTCTTTTTGAGCAAATTCACCCCAAAGAGAAGGGAGGAGAGGAGGAAGGAGATTAGGGTGGAGAGGACCAGTTCACTTCCATCCCAGCGTGGAGCTCGGCCAGCCAAATAGCCACAGAAAACCAGTCTGGGTCATGGATGGACCCCGCAGTGGCAGCGGAGGGTGGCGTGGGTGGCAGAGGGAAGGGTGGTTGTGGGTTTTCAGACATGCATGGAGTGGTTTGCTGTGTTGGTGTGTTCTGAAGTTCTTCCTGTTCTGAGGCAAATCATCCTGGTTTTTAAAAAGCCAACATGATGGAAAAGCCCTCTATCTTCATATCACTGTGGTTTTTTTCCTCTCTCTCTGTAAATGCCCCAGCCTTGGAGACGACGCAGAAGAAGAGCAGCACACTAGGTAAATACCCACGCCAGCCCTGCTCAGCCCCTGGCCCTGAAATCCAGCCTCTGCAGTGCTCAGACTCGTTTGAAGTCTTGCTCTCCAGAGAGTGCTTCCTTAAATCCAGGCTTAAATGTCAAAACGTGGAGGCGCAGATCTGTTAAGTCCAGACTTACGTGTTTCACTGGGGCTCACAAGCCAGGACCCCGCTCCCCCTGCGCAGCATCCTTCTGACGAAGCAAGCCAGGACGCAGGCGGTAGCACCTTCCCATCTGTTGGGTCGTTAGCCTGGTCCCTGGGGTGGCTTTGGCTCAGTGTCTGTCTGGGAGGGTTTATGGTAGCACAGGGACCGTGATCTGATGATAGACCAGGGACCATCCCCAAGACGTAGCCTGGATGCAGTTTGTGGAGGGAAGGGACTTTACCTGTGGGACACAAAGCTGTGTCATGGCCAGAGAATGAGCCCTGGTCCATTTATTTACCAACACAGACGTATCCTTAGATTCCCTCTGTGGTCGGTAAAGAGAGATGGGCACTTCCAGAGGTGGCTCAGGGAGAGCAGGGACCCCGCTGGACTGCCAAAATTTGGATGGGAGAGGGCTGTGCACGTCGTGGCTCCTGCCCACCATGAAATGGAGATCCCAGGAAGCAACACCTGATAGCTGTTGACCTTGAAATATTCATGGGCAGGACAGAGCTCTGCAGCTGAAAGCAATCTGGCCATGATGAATTATTGATGGTGTCTTTTCTTGTGTGTACCCAGTGGATCCAAGACCTGTCTGAGTGGGTTCAACCCTCCGCCTGCCACTAATTATCCCCACGGGTCGCTTGCTCCAAACCTGGGGTCATTGCCAAGCACTGGAGTTGAACTTGGTGATGAAAATAGCCACGACAAGAGTCTGGGAGATGCCAGATTCCCTGCTTCTGTCAGGCCTGGGCATCTCACTGGTCAGCCTGTGCTGGTCAATGGTGCAAACACCTTTGCTCGGCGCTATTGCTGCTCACGGTGGCTTTCCAGAGCTGCTGTGGCTATAGAGAGGTAGAAATTAGATAGTGCTGTGAGGTGCATCCCTGCACCATCCTGCACAGCCCTAGGAAGCTCAGCAAGGTTCTTGCTATGATCCCAATCTTCCTAGGTCGCCCCTATAGTCAAAGGAATCTCCCAAGGGATGTTTATCCACATGGGATCTGACCAAGCCTTTGAATGTGTGTGTCTCCATCCTTGGTTGTCGTGGAAGACCGGTGTGGACAGGTCATAACCTCTGTGTCCAAGTAGACAAGGAGGGTCTGAAATTGCTAACTCAAGTGTGGCATTTGGGCACACCTCGGACCAGTGCCCCCATCAGCAGAACCAGGCAAGTCTGGGGTCCTGAGCAAAAAACAGTGAAATGATCTCCCAAAGACTATCAGTCCCTGTCAAGTTTCCCCCAATCTTTTTGCAACCCCTCCATTTGTACCATTAAATTGCTAGAAAAAGAAGTGCATCCTGAGGACCCTGAAAAGCAGGAAAAGGGCTAGGAAAAGGTGTTCAAAGCGATGGACGGGATGCTGCTGTGAGTCCCAAGGCAGAGCCTCCAGCAGCTGGGGGTATTTCATCGAAGCTGTTAGCACCGGTGATCTAGATTGACCCCAAACTGTTCCAGTGCAGGAGATCTTCCAGACCTAGCAGGAGCAATGGGTGGCACTGGCTGTGCCAGGGGGTGACGGCTCCTGGGCCAGACGTGCAGATGCTGTCACCAGCCAGGTTTTTCCTGGGGACATTGTGAGCAGAGCACCCTAGGCTGGGTGCACGCAGCTGCAGTTGCCACCCATCGGCTCTCTTGGAGCACCCTGTGGCAGGGAACCGTGGCTTGGACACACCACCACCCCTCCTTGGAAGGGTGTCCCATGTTCCCCTTGCTGCTGGTGGGCTGCTTCAAGAAGCCTGAGACTGGTATTTATTTATTTATTTCTCTTTCTCTTTGATGCCTCCCTTAGGATTAAGTTTAACGATGGATACAAGTCAGTAGCAAGGTACCAAAATGTCATGACTGGTGGGATCTTGGCTTTTTT
>NW_009637215.1:42892-52727 GCF_000690535.1 Cariama cristata | reverse complement strand
TTTTTTTTTTTTTTTGGGGGGGGGAGTTGCTGTCATCTCAGCCCATCCAGTCACCCCACGTCCCACGAATATGTGACTGTTCAGGCATAAATACACACAGGATTTAGGATACAGGCTGATCTGTTTTAAGCTCCAAATCTTCCTTAATTCAGATTAGTTCCCACATCTTACGCCAGTAGAGCAGGGCATGTGGTCCAGAGCCAGGGGAAGCCAACGCTTCACGCATCAGCATCACAGCACTTCTCGGCAAGTGCAGGACAGCGCACGTGAGTGTTCTGAAGCTGGAGCTGAAGCCCGCAGGGGAGGAAGAGCTGCACGGCAGCACACGAGCTCTGTGCTCCAGGAGCTTTCGGTGGGACCCAGCCACGCCTGCAGACCTCCTCCATGTCACATTGCAAAGGAGAGGCAGGTCTTGTGGTCCCTCTACAGCCATATCCCACATAAGGTGATGGTGATCACTGTAGGGCTAGTGGACTCCCAAAGGCTCCATCAATAAGAAACCATCTGTATAACTAAATTTATCTGGCATGGGAGAGTCCAGGGCAGTGATCCCAGCCCCAACCCATCCCTGTAAGTCTGTCCTTCATTGCTGCTGCTCAGTATTTGGGGGAGGTGGAGACGATGCAGAAGAAAGCTGCGGGAGAGTGCTGTCCTGCCACTGGCAAGCAGGACCTGGGTGGTTGCAAAGAGCTGTGGGACAATGTCTCCTCCGTACCTCGCTGTGCCGGCCGAGGCCAGGGTGGGACCTTGTCCTCTGGCGTGCATTGCCCTCAATGAACCTTCTCAGCATCAGCCCAGGGGTGATGGCATTAGCCCCTTCCCCTGGCCTGGCCGGCTCCCGTGGGCTGTGGGAGGGTATGTCTGCTTGGGTGGGTTTGTTTCTTCCTCACCTTCATCCTCCTGGCTGTGTCTCTTCCAAACAGCGAAGACCCTGAAGACCCCAGGTACTGGGCATGGTATCCCTGCTTCGCTCAGGCCCTTTGGGCATGGTGTGTGCATGTATGTGACACGCGTGTTGGCGTACCAGTCCCTGCATGGCATTTGGCTCCAGGGAAAGGTCCTGACCGCTTCCTGCTGCCTTCCTAATGGGGGGCAGGGCTTTCTTCTACTCACCCCATCCCCCCCTCCCCAACGAGCAGGGCTTCTTTCTGTTCAGTCTGTTCTCCCCCGTGCCCAGCAAGGACACCCTTCCTTCTGCTCAGGGGTCTTCCACAGGAGCTCGAGGGTGGTATTTGTCTGTCTGCCTAGCTATCCACCCATCCATCTGCTCATCCCAATGCAGTTATCACCATCCACCGGTCTGTCCATCAGTCCGTCTCAATACAATCCTACCCACCCATCCATCTCATTGCACTTCTTTCCATCCATCACTCCAATTCTCACTGGCCAGCCAGTCCAGTACAGGTCGGTCTGTCCATGCGTGCCAGTGCCATTCCATCCATCCATCCATCCGTCCATCCATCCGTCCATCCTGCTGTGATACCACCTGTCCATCCACCTGTGCCTGGCACCAGCCATGCGATTTATCCAGCCATGCTCTTTTTCTGTCAGTTGTTCCATCTTGTCCATGCACTCTCTCTCCTCCCTCCTCATTCCAGCGCCACCAGTGCTCACTATCTCTGTACCCAGTACCCAGTGGGTTAGGAAGTCCTGTTGCAGCAAGATCTCCCTCTGGCATGCTTGCAAATTGGATTTGGATTTTTTTTTTGCTTGGTGCATGTTGCTGATGGGGGTTTTGAGGGGAGAAGGCGGGCGAGGGTCTTTGTCACTGCAGCAGGATGACTCACGTCCGAACGAATCGCTCTTTGTGATTGCAGAGCGAAGGCTAAGGGGAAAGAGAAAAGACACCTCGTGTTGCCCTTCAGGTACCCTGACTCCCCCCGTCCCTGCTTGCGCCCAGGCTCACTTCCCAGCTCCAGCCCCCAGCCCTTCACAGCAGCGTTACTGCATCCCCCTGAAAGGGCTGCAGGGCAGGACCACAAGTTCATCCGTGCCAGGGAGAGTGCTTAAGACCAAGTTGCTTGAAGGCATAAAATGAGAATTCTCTGGTGATGCCACTAATGTGAAATTTGTGCCCTTTTCGGGCACGCAGAGCCCAAACTGGGGCTGTCTGCAGTCAGAGAGGCACCTTCTGCGGTGAGGGTTGGAGTGGAAAGGGGAAAGGGGAAAGGAGGGGAGGGAGAAAGAGTAATCGGGTGTGGGCTGCTCCTCCAGCCCCTTGGAGAAGGATCTCTGGACCTCTCAAGCTGTGCAATCGCCTCGTTCACCCAGGCACTGATGATCCGAGCGCCCAGGACCGGCAGCACCATGCGTTGCTGCCTGCGGGAGCCAGGAGAGCAGAGAGATGCGGGAGGAGGGAGATGCTCCGAGCAAGAAGGCAGCCACAGCCCCCTTCTTGCATCCTCACCCAGGCCACATTTACACCAGTGCAACGAACAGGGAAAGGACTCAGCCTCGGGCTCTGCCCTGTCCCACCCAGCCCAGATGTTGCTCCCCATCTGGGCATGGAGGGGGGACACACCAGACAGCCTGGTACCCCCAGGCCAGTTTGGAGGGGCACTGGTGGGGAGGGAGAGTTTCCCCGTGACAGGGAAGGGTCTGGCACCAGTGAGTTGCTTGGGGGGATGCAGCTGCTGGTCCCTACGGCCACGCAAAGGGCTTGGGTGCTCGGACGCAGCCAAACCAGCCAGGAGATGGTGATGAGCCTGGGCTTTGCAGGGAGCTCAGACCACATCTGTGGGCTGCGGGAGAAAGCAGGGAGTGATTTAAATCCTCTCCCAGCACTGGGCAGGGGCACTGGGGCAGTTTTTACAATGCAGATGAACCCGCAGAGCTGCCAGCTTTGGTGTTTGCTTGCTCCCGTGACAAGCTCAGCTGGCAAGGGAATAATTTCTGCTGGTTCGCTCTCAGAGCAAGCGTCAGTGCAGGGGGAGAGCAGGGCTGCTTGTTTCAGAGGCAGCTTCTGGATGGGTTTCCTTGGCTGTTTTCCAACCCAGGCTTCATGCTGGGCTGAACGGGAGGACCCTGCTTTCCCCAGACTCCCACCCAGCGCTGGGTCCTGCTCCCTGTCTTGTGCTGGAGCTGGTCTTCTGGACTTCACCTCCCTAAGAACCCATCCAGCAACACATCAAACAAAAATGTTTTGTTTTCTGGGTGGTTTTCCAGCAGCTGAGTGCACCGAGAGCTGGAGGTCCATGCTCTGAAGCCATCCTCCTGCCCCGTGTCCCCAGCACAGACATGGCCATGGGGTGAAGTGCAGTAACAGGCTGTAATTAAAAACCAGCCCTCCTAATTACTTTGTGGAGCTGGTTAATTACTTTCTCCTGCCCATTTTGCTGATGCACAGTGAGGGAGATTAGCCAGGGAAGAAAGAGTGACTGGGGAGAAAAACAGGGAGGCAGGACCCAAACAGAGAAATGTAGGAGCTGTAAGAGAAGGAAAACAGGTTTGAAAAGCCAGAGAGCAGAGATGGAGCAGGGGGGTGCAAAGTGAAACAGAGGTGAGGAGTCGGTGCTTCCCGCATGGTATTAGGGCAGGAGGACCCCCAGATCCAGCCCATCTCCTTCAGCTGAGCCCTCTCCAGGGGGAGGATATGAATGCACCTTTGTGGGAGGATAAGGAAGACCACTCCCCTCTACAAAAAGCAGAAGAAGCCTCATCTGCTGCCCCGGCAGCATCCCCCAGCTGTAGCTGCTTTACTGGCCCCACAGATGCACCCAGTGAATACCCATCACCTCCAGCCCCTCGTGTGGGGAGCGGTGGTTCTCCTAAGCCCCTCTAGCCTAGCAGAGGGTGATGCGGAGGTGTTATCCACCTAAGTTACAGATGTGGGTAGGACAGGGGGTTGGGGTCAGCCCTGCTGAGGAAGGTTGCCCATGATGGGGCACTTGGAGCACTCGTGGGGAGCAGGGAAGCTGCAAAGGGCAGAGCAGCCTCTTCTGGTGGTGTGGTCTGATCTGAAGCACTTGAAGTGCACTGAAGCTTGTTTGCCTTTTGTTCCCTCGATGCGTGGCCACTGGCTCCAGCAAAGGCAAAGAGAAGACAAAGGAGCACAAGTAGGTTTGCTCTCCCGGCTCCTTCTCCTCCTTGTTTCCAGCTTTCCTAGCTCATGCTGTGGCTGATCCGGTGCGTGTGTGCTCTCCCTTTCTCTAAAGCTGAGCCTGTCAGCACTGGAGGAGCTTGGGTCTCTTGGATGTGTGGCCTGAGGCTTCGGAGCCTGCAGGGAATCTTTATCTACAGCAAAAGCCAAATGTAAAAGAGAGGCTTGGAGCGGTCCCTGGCAGCACTGGAAGGGAACTGTGAGGTCTTGAGAGAAACCTGGCTCCCATCAGGTTTGGATGTGTCCTGGCTCGGGGGGAGTTTCCCAGCTCCGGCACGGACAGCCTGGCCAGGGCTGAGGGCAGGAGAGAGGCTGGGTGCCGGTCGTCCGCACAGGGCTGGGCAAGTGAGACTGGACACCAGCTTTACAGCTCCTGTGCCCACCGGTCAGGCTGCCACATCATCCATGTAGACAAGTTTCTTCAGCCTCTGCCTTCCTTTTATCCCCTTTATTGATCCCAGACCAGGTTGTGTCTGAGCTCTCTCCCAACAGCAGCATCCTCCGGCTTAGCAGATCTGCTGAAATTTAAGCTTGAGTCTCTTGCAAGTGCAGGCTGATCTCCTGCTGTCCAGGGGGTGATCCCTGCAACCGCCGCAAAGCACTTCCCAATCAGTGAGGTCTCTTCTGGCTCATATTTATTGTAGTGCAGTTTAAGGACCAGTTCAAGGCAGTATCTCACTGATGGACCCTCCTAATTAACGGTGTAAAGCGAGGAGGTGGAGATGAGGTGGGGAAAGGAGAAAAACATCTTCAAGTGGTCAGCAAGGAGAGGGCAGACTCCAGAAAAGAGGGGAAGAGATCTCCCTGGGTCTGAGGGTTGGGGTCTTCCCTGGGCTCGATGTGTGCGTGGGATGACCCCGTGGGGCTGGCAGCGGGGTCTGTCCCCAGTACAGGTGGGAGAACTGGAAGCCTTGTTAGCACAGGGGCGATGGAGGCAGCGCCCACCTGACGGGCGTAATTCCTGCAAAGAAATGAGCCATGGAAACCCTGCTTCCAGCTCCCTAGTAAAAAGCAATGATTAAAATGTCCTTTTTAGCCATGAATAATTAAGCAGTAACCTGCAACCGTATCTTTAACAAGAAGCTGGCCAGGAGAGAGACTGCTTCCACCTCCCTGCCCGTGTCTCAAAATCTGTCTGTCCCTTCGTGCTCCCCTCCGGGAGAGCCACACGGATGAATCCCTAAAGGACAAAGCCAAGTGCTTCTGGGAACAGCAAACCAAGGGGAGGATGTGTGCTTCGCCATCAACTGAAGATAATTCATCTGCTCGATGCCATATTAGACCCCAGGAAATCCAAGGGGAGGGTGCTGTGGGAGGCTGGGCGGAGGCTCCAGACTCTAATACAGGTTTAAGCTTGCTCGGAGGCTTGTCCCTGCTTGGGAACGGAGTCAAGGTGTTCGGTCCTCCACCCCCAAACTTGCAGGAACCCAGTCTTGACCCTGTTGCCAGACTGGGTTGCCCCAGGCCAGCAGCGTGCATTGTTTTGGAGGGGAGCAGCATCCTGTCCGGCATCTCGGTTCTTTAGGAAACCAGGCTAAACCCCAGCTTTGGCAAAGGGGGGGCTCTTGGTGCTGCCGCACAGCCTGTGTTGGCATCTCAGGTTCGCGGGCCCTCATGTAATATTCATATGGGGATGGTGTCAGCTCTCCACCAGCGCCGGCTTCCCATCCGTGCCGTCGGATGCCTGGCAGGAGCAGTGGAGGGGTTGGCACGACCTTTGTTTAACACTGCAAAGACCCTGCTGTGCCTGGAGAGGAGGCTTTGGCCAGGGTCCCCATCCCTGCTCGGTCCCAACCTGCCCGTGGGGCAGGGCTCTGCCCTTGGCACCGGGATGGCCGCTCCACCCTAGACGTGCCGCTGGCCGCTCACCTGTCTCTTCCAGCATCTCCTCCTGGGGGAAACCAAGTCCTGGACGGCTGGCGGGTGAAGGTAGTACCCCCAAGGGAGGGGAAAGGGGAGGTGTGTGGGATGTGACAGTGCTCACCTGGCTTGGAAAGGTGACGGATGGGGCTTGGGGAGGGGCTGGGAGGCAAGGGTGAGCCACTGGGCATCTGCCGCCAAAGCAGCTGGGACGGCTCCTTCCTCATCCTTCACTTGCTTCTTCCCTTCTCCTCAGTATGTACCAAGTATGCTGCCAAAATTCACTTTTTTTTTTTCTTCTTTTCTTTTCTCGGTGACTTCCAAACTGCATTGTTTCCTAGGTATTTCCCTCCCTGGGGCTCCAGTCCGCTGTGATAACACCAGTAAGGGCAGTGGAGAAGGAAGGAGGCAGTGCCAGATGTAACTGGGGCTGAGACGAGCAGCAGGGAGACGTGGCCGGGGTGCGGGCACAGGGACGGCACCTGCGGTTTTATGGCACCGAGGGACCTTGTGCCCTCTGGACTCCGCTCTCTGAACCAGCCAGAGCTGAGGTTCATCTCGTGGATGTGCTCGAGGCGATTTCCCATTTCTGGGGCCTCTCCTGCAGTAAAAGTGCCTTTAGGGACGCAGGAGAGGCTCCTGCAGGCGATGTCCCAGCACTTTTACTGAGGCTCAGCTGGCAGCGAGGGGTCCTTGCCCCAGGAGGGGAGGGGGGGGTGGCACCGGTTCCCACATGTGTCCCTCTGGAAGGAGCTGGGTTGGACTGGTGCTGCTGGGACGGGTCTCAGTGCACGCTCCTTGGAGTGGGTGCTTAATCCCAGTCTTGTTCCACATGGCCCAAAACCAGCTTCAGCGTTTTACTGGTAGGGGCATTGGATGCGGTGCTAACCAGGACCCAATGCCTCCTCGGTGCCCATGCGAGGACCTTGTTATTTTGGGTCCTGGTAGAGGACCAGCACTGCCAGTGTCCTCCCTGCAGGGTCCTACTGGCTCCATCACCAGTTGCTCTTCTGCTTTGTTTTACTTCCCAACGAACCTCAGAAATTCCCAGGACAGACACAGTGATTCCATCACTAACAGCCTGCAAGCCAATTGCCTGCATGCCAGCTCTGGGGCTGGTGGGATTTCTTTTTTCTCCATTTTTAAGCAATGAATGGGAAAGGAGGGAGTGTAATGTCGCTGACCCGGGAGGTGTTGCCTTACGGGGGGCTGTGTCCCTGCTGGATTTCTCGCAGCTGCTGGAAGGAAACTCGGTGGTGGAGAGTGGTCCCGGAGCAGAGTTTCACAGCCGGAGCTGTCATTACAACATTTGCTCATTAGAATTTGCAAATAGCTTAAAAGTGTTAACGTCCCCCGTAGCACCTCGAGGCAGATGTTCCCTGGCAGGATTACAGATATGGAAACCTGGCCCTCATCTTCCCTCCTTCTGCCCATTGAGAAACTCCTCTTTCACTGCAGATCCCGTGAATTAATCACAGCTACCGGACTGCCTCCAGGCCTGAGCGTAGCTTTAGTCCCAATTAAACCTCAGCTATAAATAGTTCCTCTATCTTACGCTGGCCTTCTGCCCCGATTGAATTCCCACTCCCTTGGTGAATACATTATCCTCCTATTCTCCTTAATTTTCTTCTCCTTTCCTCTGGCTTTATCAGCAGCCTGCCAACTTCCAGTTGTTATTTAAGACAACAAATGCATCAGGCTGGCTGCGATGCCAGGGCTTTTTTGGCTTGCAAAAAAATAAAAAGGGTGTGACTTCATCCTTTGGCCCCAGCCAGATGTGATCAAAGCTGAGGGGGGGATCCTGCGGTTTCGATGCTGTCGCCTGGCTCATGGGCAGCGCATCCCAATCCTGCTGCATCCAGGGCCGGTGCTGAGCCCTGGCTCCCCCGCCCTGGCAGCCAGCTTGGAGGTGAGGTTCCCCCTTGCTTCCAAGCTGGCCCAAGAACACGTCCATCAAACCTGCAAGGTTTCTGCAAAGAGCAACACTTTCAGGTCATGGGAATTTTCCAATTAAAAAAAAAAAAAATTGCCCTTCGGCTTTGCCATCTTCTGCCTTTGGGACAGCCACAGGCCGTTGCCGTCAAGTCTCTCTCCAGATGTTTGCCCTTTGATAGGAGAACAGGGTTATCGCCCGGTCTGACTTGTGCTTCTTGCTGGTTTCAGTTTTACGGATACTGTGGAGGTTTTCTCCTACTGAGGTTTTCACCTGAATCTTGAGGCTAAAAATCCACATTACATCCAGACTCCGTAACTTTCACCGGGGTAACTCCGAACCTCCCACCTCTTTGCAACAGCAGCATGGACCGACCTCCAAATAACAGGGAACACGCTCCTGAAAATGTCTGCAAGGCTCTTGTTGTCTTTAACAACCTCTGCCCGTTTGCTAGATCTGGGTTTGCCATTGCAGCACAGAGATGCTGTCGTTTGCCGAGTGCTGTATTTGGGGGTGTTTGCTGCAGACGGCTGTAACAAATGCCAAGGAAGGCAGGAGCCCCGACCGTCGTGGTCGCGTGGGCTGTTTTCTGGGCTGGAGGAACGGTCCTAGCCCCACCGAAGCATTTGGAGCTAGAAGTTATACTTCTTAAACTTGCCTTGAAATGATGGATCTTTTTAGAAAGCAACTGGCAAGCAACCCGAAAACCATTATTTTATCAACCAAACCAGCCCAAACTGCCCTGAGTGAATTTACCCCCAGCCTAGACTCTGACGGGAGCCAAGCCTGAGCTGGTCCTGGTGTTTGCCGCGCTGGAAGGGGAAAAAATCATGTTGCTGCAATGGGCTGCTGGAAAACCTTGGGATCTGTGCAGGCTTGCTGCTGATCTAGCCAAAAAGTTTATTGGTTTTTCATGGCAAGGTGGTGCGGGAAGTGGTTTTAATTTTTAATTTTTAGCAAAGAATTTTAGGTAACTGCCCTGGGGAGCAATTGCCCAGATGGGTGAGGAGAGATGGGAAGTCTGGGCACGGCGGGGGCCAGCAGCGGAGGTGGGGGTCGTGGGGAAGGGTCCGTTGGCTGCTCACGCTGTGCTCCAGCCTCGTGTTTTATCCCAAGTTGAGGCATTCCCTGCGGGAAAAAAACAAAACAAAACAAAAAAAAACCAAACAAACAAAAAACACGAGACCCAAGACTCAAAGGCAGTGCTTTCAACTGCGGTCTTGACTCTGCCCTGTGGCGTGTTTGCAGCAGCCCCTGATGAGTCTTTCAGCTGATATTTCCTCTCTTGCTTTTGAGCTGTGAAAGGTTCCTCCTGTTCCCACCCCCAAGCCCTAGAGAACAGTGCTACAAATCAGTAATTGATTTTTCCCCCCATGCTCCCCTTCCTCTCTTCTTCCAGAGCTGGGAAAGGAGTTTTTTCAGCCATGAAGCTTGGCAAGACGCGCCCGACAAAGGATGACCATCGGAAACAAGGTATGCTGTTCCAGGGAGGAGGTTTTTCCCTGTTCCAATGCTGCTTTTTGGCTATCCTCCACATCCCAGGAAAGCACCTGAGAGATGCCATCGAATCGCGGAATGGTTTGGGTGGGAAGGGACCTTTAAAGCCCACCCAGTTCCAACCCCCTGCCATGGGCAGGGACCCCTCCCACCAGACCAGGTTGCTCACAGCCCCATCCAACCTGGCCTTCAACACTTCCAGGGATGGGGCATCGACCACCTCTCTGGGCAACCTCTGCCACTGCCTCACCACCCTCAGCGTAAACAATTCCTTCCACATCTCTAGTCTGTGTATCTCCTCTTTTGGTTTAAAGCCATCACCCCTTGTCCTATTGCCACAGGCCTGCTAAAAAGTCTGTCCCCACAGTTTCCCACATCGGGCACAGCCAGTTGGTACCTCGGGGTACGTTGGGTCCTCGGGAGGAGAGCTGGAGAGAGGGTCTCCG
>NW_009637215.1:17474-42838 GCF_000690535.1 Cariama cristata | reverse complement strand
AGGTATCACCCGCCTTGTGGTGTCCCACCTGTGGCAACACCTGGGCATCATGCAGGCAGGTTCTGGCTGGTATTTAAGGGATGATTTGCAAATGTGACAATGCAAAACAGGATTTGGCCCTTGCCCTTTGCTGGGTGCATGGAGCAGCAGCAGCAGCACCACCACCACAAGAGGAAGGGCTCAGCACCATGGCAGCATTGAAATCGGACGCCTCTCTGGAAACGCACGCGAGGGTCAGCGATTGGAAATTCATCGTTGTTTCTGTTCAGACCAAACGATGGTCAGCGATTGGAAATTCATCGTTGTTTCCATTCAGACCAAACGACTGGGTTTCAACAGCAAAGAAAAGGGGAAATGCATGTTTGCAGGCCAGGATAAAGCACTGCTTTACATCATGTTTCTGGGCAAATCTCCACTGTTTTTTCAGCCAGGTTTGAGGACAGGAAAAGGGGAATTTGGCCTGGGACACCAGTGTAGGCAGAGGCATTGGCAGCCCCTGGGAAGGCATGGCATCAAAACCCGGGTGGCCTCCCGCTCTCCCCCGCGCCTGGGCGTTCATCTCATGGTTAAAGCTTCATGCAAGACCATGGCGAAAGCACCTGGGGTGCAAAGGCAGGAACAGGGTGCCCAGTCAGATGACAGAGTGCTTCCACAGATCAGGATTTACCCGTGGTCAGGGAGTGGTTGTAACACAACCGCTGTGTTGCATGGTGTGGTCAGTGCTGGACAGCCGTGGGGCTCCTTCTTCCACCTTCCCCAGGTACCCCTGCCTTCCACACACCTCACCAGGGCTCTGCTCTCTTAACAGCACCCTCCTCTCTCAGCCTCAGTGCTGTCTTGGTTGTGATTCCTGCCCTTGGTCTGCCCAGCTGGTGATGGGATGGGGTGGATGTGTCGCACCCTCTGCCTTTTGGCCAAGCCAGCATCCCCCTTGTGCCATGGTCTGCTTTCCTCCCGTACAGGCTGCTGGTCCTGCTCGGGTCAGACAGGCTCACTGAATCACCAAAAACCAAGTTGCGAGGTGTTCGTCCGTCCGTCCACCTGCACATGGCAGGATCGAACCTGCTTAGGTCCTTCCCAGCTGGCGTGACTCAGACTCAATCTCAAAAACTCCCAGTTGGGTTGAGGATGCCCTTTCCCCACCGCGCCTGCAGCCGTGTGTCTCTCCACCCTGATGGAAAGCTTTTCCTAACACCCACCCTAGATCTCCCTCGCTTCAGCTGAAGCCCATGTTATCCCAGAAAACCAGGCCAGACTAGGGTGGAAAACCTGATTCCTGGTCTCCTGGAGCAAGCTACGAGCTTGCCTAGGTTGGTAAAGAGACGGGGAACCTGTTGTCCCAGGGGCAGTGTTTGCGAGTGGGTCTGGTGCTGCCCTGCTGTGCCACCCGACCAAACCAGTGACCCAACAGCTATACTGGTGTTTCTGGCCCAAGAGAAAAAAATCATTGCTGCTTTGTGGTCGTTTCTTGACCAGGGCAAAGGCAGGAGGGGCAGGCACGACGTGCACACGGATTGTGCACAGGACACGAGAATCTCAGCAACTTCTTGTAACAGAAACGCAGAGGGTGGACAATGCAGACGTGTCTCAGTGCCGGTGAGATCTGGGGTCTTGACTCTCCCTGCAGCAATTTTTCCTCTTGGGAAATGACCCCTTTCTCCTGGTTTTCCAGACCTCTCTGCCCCAAAGCTGGGCAAGTGATTGCCTTTGCAACTGCTCTTCTGGTCGTTAGGGTTGCAACACTTGCTCAAATGCTCTTTCACCCCTTCAAGTCCGGGGGGGTCTGTCTGTCTTTTTTTTTTTTTTCCCTTCCTGCCTTCACAAAACCGTTCACAGGCATGCTGCCCAGCTGGAATAATGTGTCACACAAGGAAAATCTCTTTTTTTAATCCCTTTTTAGACCAGGTTGTCTGTGACCTGACCTGGTCACCATTGTTCTTGGTATTATCAGGAGAGGTTGATAGGACATATTGGTTACCTTTCTCTTCGCCTTTAATTATTCACGGAGTGGAAACAATAAGAGACATTCTTTTGTCTCCTTTATGCAGATGAACCCGCTGTTTTGGAGGCAGAAGACCTGGACCGAAAAGCCATGAGACAGGGATGTGGACTGGAGCCAGACACCATCTCCCTGGCCTCCGTCACAGCTGTCACCACCAATGTCTCGAATAAGAGGTGAGGTCCAGATGTGCACTTGTGCAAGCCAGGAGGTGAGGCTTGTGAGGTGTGCGAGCACACAACCCTGTGTCCCATGAGGCGGGGTATGTTGGAAATCACATTGCCCCATACAGCCACTGTTTTTTGGAAATACCTGACGTGCTACCAAGAGCACCGATGTTCAGTGGTGTTTCACAGCCCCCAGGTTTTATATCCTTCAGATTCAAAGAGGGCAGGGGCTCTGAGGGGTGACCCTGCGGATGCTCCGTCACAGCTTGCAGCAAGTCCATCAGTGGTTTGACTGAGGGTTTCTTCTGCCCCTCCAAAGGTCCAAGCCTGACATCAAAATGGAGCCGAGTGCTGGGAGGCCAATGGATTACCAGGTGGGTGACAACGCTGTCTCCCCAACCTCAGCTCATGGGGGTCACAACCCAGCGGGTAGGGGGGACCGTTTTGCAGGGAACGAGGTCGTGCCGGGTTTCAACACACTGCGCTCGCGAAGCACGACTTCCCAAGAGCTGCCATTTAAATGGTTGAGCCATAAACTCGAGATTAAGTAATTCACTGGTTCTGCCCTCCATCCTGTGAAGCCCAGAAAGCCCAAATTAATCTGAGATTGAAACAGGCCCTCTCTAATACTTCTCTCTCACTCCCCAGGAGCATTCAGTACGCTGTTTAGTGTGCAAGGTTGGCGAGCCCTGGCTGGCAGTAGGTTGCTCACTGGGTTTGGTCGAACAGGCTGGTACGTGGCTGCTGTCGTCCTGTTCAGTGATGCTCCATTCCTGCCACTTTATCTAGAATTAGAAGAACCACACGTTTAGTTTCCCCAGGCTCTGATGATCCATGCTGCTCCCTTTTCTTTTACTAGTTGGTGTCAGCGTGATTCATAAATTGGCTTCTCTTCTCCTTTTTGCCAAGTCGTGCTGATTCAGCAGCCATTTAGCTTTACATCCTCGCCTCTCAGCACAGCAACACCTTCCTGGGGGTATCTCGAAACACTGCAAATAGCAACTTTTTGCTGGAGACTTATTGCAGAACATTTGCAGCATCTGCTGCAGAGCAGGTTGTGAGGCTTACAGGGAACGAGCGTGCTTGGTTCAGGGGAGGGGGAACTTAAAGAACGTAAAGAGGAGGGGGAAGGCGCAAAACAAACTACAACAGAAGGAACGCAAGGTTCAGTTATTTGGCCGCTGCAAACAGGAGGATCACAAGGTTGGTGTTAATGGGGAATGGCTGATTTCTGGAGGATTTGCAGTGCTAGGCTGGTTCATGAACGAGGTACGTGCCTGGCTGACCTCCGTCTGTCTGCTTTCCTTTGACACCTGGCTTTTGTGGAACATCTGAGAATTGAGAGGAGAGGACTTTGTCTTCCAGACCTCATCTCTGGGAAACCTCGAGGCGCTGCCTCGGTCGGTGGCAGCGGAGGGGATGGGAGGCAGGGACCAAGGGTTGACGCAGGATGGTGCCCAGCAAAGCCCCCTCCGGGAGCTGGTGTGGGGCAGGGCAGGGGTGGAGGAGAGGTCTGGGTGCAGGGATGACCCTGGCTGCAAACCTCCCTGGAAGGCGTTTGGGATGTTGGGATGCTCCCACGTTGTCCATCAAGAGGGAACCCGAGCTGGGTTCCGTGAGCCGCTGCAGCTCGTGGGGCTGGGATCGGAGGTCGCGTTTGCACCTCAGCTCCTCTGCACGAAGTCGCATCGTGCACTGATAAAGGCCAGCTGGAGAAGGCATGTGAAAATTAATTCATCTCTTGGACTTCAAGATAGCCGGGACTGAGAGTTCATGTTATTTTAAAAAAATATTTTTTAAAGGATACGCAAATTCACTATGCTTTGAAACCTGGAGGTTACCTGTCCTACCACCAACTTGTGAGAGTTTTTAGAGAAGACTCTAGAAAAATGGCTGCTGGGGATTGAAAAGATTTGCTGCCTACATGGAATTACAGCTTCTGTTTTTTATTTAAGTTAAGAAATTTAGGCATAATCTAAGCAGGAGTTCCTAATATAAATTTAATATGGCAAGGAAGGAATTTAAATACCTAAAAACCTAATATTAATTTAATGTCTCAAAGTGGATTGAACTGTGAATGACAAACTTCTGTTTCATCTGGGTGATTTGCTCATATTCTGTTGAAAGTAGTTTATTTTTCATATACCACATACAGGAGTACTTAAATAAGATGGCATGTCATTATGCATGCATATAGGAGGGTTGAACCATGAAATGGTGGGGAACGCTCCAGAAACACTATAGAGTAGAACAGAGTATTTCCATTGGAAGGGACCTACAACAAACATCTAGTCCAGCTGCAACCCCTTGTGGTTTCTAGCAGAGGCAAGCTGAGCCAGCCGGGGTCTCGCCAACCCAACCTTCGCTCCTACAGTTAGCTAAATCCGTTTGACTTTGCACCTCGTGTGAAGCCACCCACACTCGGAGGCTGAAGCAACAGGGATGCCCAGGATCTCCTGCATCCCCCACCATGTTGCAGGCTTGTCCGAGCAGCCCAGCGTCTTTGCTGTGACCCGTAGACCCCAGAGCTGCCACCGTTGCACTGAAAATGCCTCAAAAACGAGACATGGAAAGATAGGGGTTAAGGCAGCGAGCGGCATCTGATGCTGCTCTCAGGAGGTGAAGGTGAACGAATCGCTCTCCCCAGGTCAGCATCACCGTCATCGAGGCCAGGCAGCTTGTTGGGCTCAACATGGACCCTGTGGTCTGCGTGGAGGTTGGAGAGGAAAAGAAATACACGTCCATGAAGGAATCGACCAATTGCCCTTACTACAATGAGGTGGGTCTGTTCTCCGGTGATGTTCATGGCTACCCGCTCCTCAGGGTCTATGCTGCTGTCAGTCAATTAAACGTAATTTCGTCACTTGGGTTTTTTCTTTTTTTTCTTCTGTCTCCTCTCATCGGAATGAGATGAAATCTCAAACCACGCAGAAGGAGAAATGAAGCCTTTGCTCTCTGATATTTTGCGAACATGGTAAAAAGTGCACTCATGTGATCTGTGCTACATCATTCCCAGTTTTTCTAAGAAGTCAGTGCTTTCTCCTAGTTCCTCGGACTGCAGGGGTTGTCGGTGTTGGGGCTGACACGGATGCAGCCCTGCTCTGACGTGTGCTGCAGGATGCTCCTCTGGGCAGTCACAGCTTCTCCAGCTGGACCATGCACCGCAGTGCTGCCTCTCACTCCCAAAGGAGCCCACCCCGGCTCTCCTGCATTTCCCTTTCAGTACTTCGTCTTCGATTTCCACGTCCCCCCAGATGTCATGTTCGACAAGATCATCAAGCTGTCTGTAAGTCAGCATGATTACGTTGCCCTTTTCACGGGGCTTTGGAAGAAACCGACCCATTTTGTGTATGCACTGGGGATGGGTTTAAGGTCCTCGATGTGAGACCCCCAACAGGAGCCAAGGTGTTCGGCCCTGCGAGCCTCACCTCTTTTGCAGACCCCCAGTCCCTCTTTCTGTTGCTGACCTTCATTGCTGGGTCCACACAGGTCCACTCCTGCGTTCGCTATCTCCCTCCGTGGCTGATCTCTCGTATGTCAGAGCCAGGCAGAACTACACCTGTCCTGGGATGTGTTTAGGCGTGGGGAGAAGAAAGACCATCCCGAGCCTGCCAGAGGATTCCCTGGGAAGTGGGGCTGGCAGAGCTATTGTGGAAATTCAGGACTGCAGATGCTGAGAGCAAAGCAGAGGCTGCAGCCACGGAGGAAGGCAATGAACAAGATTTGCAGATTCACTGACCAAAGCACACTAATTAGGAGTATCTATATCTGTCCTATGCACAGACCAGCTGTACAATTCTTCCCACAAAGGGAATTAGCTCATAGATTTTGAACATCCTGAAGACCCTTCCTTCAGGTAAATAGCCCAGTGTTTGTTGCCATAGTGGCTGGAAAATTGCATCTTGTTTCGAAGGTTTATTTCTTTGCTTTTTTTTTTTTACTCAATCCAAGTATACACTTGCTTGCCATACTACTAAGCAAGAGCTGCCAACCGCACCGTGCCTCTTAGTGTCCTTATACAGACCAAGGGAAATGCATCAGCTCCTTTCCCATCTGACACTGAACGCCTCTGGAAAGAGCCTTATGGCTCTCAGGGCATGGAAAAAACCCTGACTTGTTTTCCCCTCTCAATTTCCAGGTGATCCACTCAAAAAACCTTCTGCGCAGTGGGACTTTGGTGGGCTCCTTCAAGATGGACGTCGGAACTGTTTATACCCAACCTGGTAGGTAAACGCTGTTTGCAACTAGTCCTATGTGCCTGCCTGCGCCAGTGAATAAATGTCCTTGCGAGGTGTCCGGGCAGGTGCTAGCTTCCTTGGGTGATGCCCATATAACTTAGTGTTAGCATCCTAGACGTGAGTCACCTGGACCCCCTCTGCGGTCAGGGAAGAGCACTCAGCACCTCCGGAGAAGGTTGTATATCCCATCCTGAATTAGGGCGTTACAGCCAGAGGCTGAGATGCCTTCTGGGTGTGCTGGTCGCTACCCACTGACCTGCTGAGGGAGGAAGCCCAAGGTGACTTGCTTAGGCAAGATATCAACCTTCCAGACAGCTGAAGGTGATGGGCTGGATCTTGCCCTCTGTGGCTGGCATTTAAACGGAGAAGGGAGGATGTCTGGTGTGCAATGGGAAAGACGGAGAGGTTGATTAGAGCTGCTGTCGTGTTACTCACTGATGAGAAACAACAGCAATGCCCGTTTGAGGGCCCGGTGCTCGCAGCATGCCAGAGCTGAACACACAACGCCCCTTCAGAAAAGGTCCTCCAAACTAAAGGCTTTTTTTTTTCTTTACTCCTATGTCACACCTATTGTGACACTCTACCTCTGTAAATAAGCCTGAGAGCTAAGATGTGAATGAAGCCTCCAGAGTCTGCACTTGAGGGGTGGTCAGCAGATGATGAGGGGGACCTTAAGGGAGCACCGAGTCTGGTTCCCTGCTCCACCGGTGGATGAACATCATCCAAAAGGCACCTGAGACCTTAAAGACTAAGAATCGTAGAGGTTGGAAAAGACCTTTAAGATCATCAAGTCCAACCATTAACCTGGCACTGCCAAGTCCACCACTAAACCATGTCGCTAGGTGCCACATGTACACATCTTTTAAATACCTCCAGGGATGGAGACTTCCAGTGATGGAGACTCCACTCCCCTTCAGACAGTTTATCTCATTGCTTCTCTGTCTTCAACATGAGACACATCTTCCTAATGAATTTTTCAGGGGTTTCTGTCTGAATTCCTCACACCTGAAGATGTCTCTTATGCATGTGTGCAGGTCCCCCCACTCAAGTGGAAGGACGTTTCCAGTCCTTGCAGTAATTGCTGTGTCTCATTCTGATAAATGACTGTCTTGTCCCCTGGCTTCCAGAGCACCAGTTCTACCACAAATGGGCCATCCTTTCTGACCCTGAGGATCTCACCGCTGGGCTGAAGGGTTACCTGAAGTGTGTGGGAAAGGGGACAACATCAAGACACCACACAAAGCCAACGAGACAGACGAGGATGATATCGAAGGGTAAGGGTCTGCAGAGTCAGCTTCACACAGACTTTCTTGGGAATGACTTCACGTCTCTTTACCTTGGATCGTACAATGAGGACAGCATCCCTACCACATCAGGCTGACGGTCCCTCCAGTACACGTACTTACCTTGTGCAGTGAAACCAGAGGGACCAATACGTTGGTTTTCAGAGAGACAAGACGTGGCAGATTACTGGTGCAAATCCAGATCGTATCAAGTACAGGCCACTCATTTCTGTCAGGTCAAACCATCTGCTGGTTGTTGAGATCTCTATACCAACACCAGCCTGATGTCAAGCAACGTGTCCCCACTGTTTACCTAATGCTCCTGTTGGCCCTTGGGTGGGATGATGGGATGGGATGATGGCCAGGGCAGAGCAGGGAGGTCTGGGTAAGGTTTCCCAGGCTGCGTGGGTGCGCAGGGCTCGGTGGTTCCCCAGGGCATCTAAAAGGCTGTGGAAGAAAAATCAGGAGAGTTTAAAACTTAGTTTCAGCCCCAAAACATTTCAGGCTGATAAAATATCTCCTAAGTGTAACCTCAGGCACCACCTGAACTGTCTTGGGCCATTGTTCCATGCTGTAGTGATGATATTATCCCACTTTTTCATGGGCAACTCCAGCAAGTCCTCTAGAAATTGTTTTGTTCACAGCATCCCCCATGGCTCTCATTTCTTCCCTCAGAAGAGGAAAACCACGTACACCAAGAAAAACAATTTGATGGAGTTCAGTTCTCACCCCAAAATTAATCACCCCTACTCCCCTTGTGCCCCGCTAAAGAAAAAGCTCTTCTAACATGCCATTCATCTGGCCTGCTTTAGATGTCTACATTAGACTGAGTTTAATTGTCCTCTAGACTCCGCTGACAATAACTATTATATCCCTTTAGCGGAATGCACATTGTCCCAGGGGCACCTCAAGGGGCTCCTCTAAGATTTTGCTTATGAAACCACTGCTCCCCATCCCAAAAGAGGAGGATGGGCAGAAACAGGACAACAGTAGAATATACAGCTGCAGAAATGGTCGTCTTTCCACCTCCGCAAAGCCTGGGCTCAGAAAGTGGGGCAGCTTCTCCTGCTTTGGTAAGCCCTTCCTAAGAAACCTGCCATCCCCAGCAGCTGGTTCCAGCCCTATCTGTTGGCATTGCAGGAACCTCCTCCTCCCAGATGGAGTCCCTCCGGAGAGGCAGTGGGCTCGTTTCTACATCAAGATCTATCGAGCAGAGGGGCTGCCCCGTATGAACACCAGCATCATGGCCAACGTGAAGAAGGCTCTCATTGGGGAGAACAAGGACTTGGTAGACCCCTACGTGCAGGTGGTCTTTGCAGGGCAGAAGGTGAGCAAGCTACCTGAGGTGCCAGGGTGACTCTGGAAGGTAACGTGAGCAGGACTGGCCTTTGTACAGGTGGCCAGAGATGATCTCCATTGTGCCAGTGTGTAGATGCTGAGATGCATGGCAAAGCCCTGTTGTTTGCTGTGTTTCCCCTCTCTTGTGCAGGCTGTGATGGGTTTGGAGGAGCTTATTACTTGGGAGAGGAGAGTCGCAAGACAGAACACATGTTTCGTTAGCAAGGGAGCAGTTCAGGTGGTGAGGGATGGCTTGGGAGCTCAAACCCTTGTCAGACATCTGTCTTCTCCCACTCGGCAGGGAAAGACATCCATACAAAAAAGCAGCTATGAACCTCTCTGGAATGAGCAAATAATCTTCACGGAAATGTTCCCCCCGTTGTGCAAGCGGATAAAGATCCAGATCCGAGACTCAGACAAAGTCAACGATGTGGCCATTGGTACCCATTTCATTGATTTGCGGAAGATCTCTAACGAGGGAGACAAAGGTAAAGCCAAGTGAGGGGCGTGGGGGCAGACTGAGCTACCTTCTTCACGGTAGAGAGGTATCCCTTTGGCAGAGAGTCGGCAAAACAGCCTAGGCTCCTTCCCTGCCCCACTTGCTGCACAACTGGAGAGACTTTGATTCACTGCAGTGGTCTTCTGAGGTCACTGGACATGCGCTCTTTGAAAACCAAGCCCTGTCACAAGCCTCCAGTCTACCACTTGAAAGCAAAGACACCCAAGAACAAAAAATTCAGTGCCATGAACAGGTGAATATCTAACAGGCTCCCCTGTTCACGCACAGACGAACACACCAGCGTATGTAGGCAGGAGCGATGTGAAACCAAAGATGCGTCTAGAAAGGGCAGTAATGGGGGTGGTTCTTTTTTCTTGACTCTCACGTTGGGTAACTTACCCAACATATGATTGCAATTGTGCGTTTCCATGCCCACACATTTGCATATTCAAGCCTGCATCACCATACACAGACCAGGAAAGCGATGCCGATCCATGAGCGAGTTTGTACCCTGAGACAAAGACATGCCCTCCTTCTTGCGCATCCCCTTCCCTACGTGCATGTCCGATCTGCTGCAGGCTTCCTGCCCACCTTTGGCCCCGCGTGGGTGAACATGTACGGCTCCACTCGGAACTACACCCTGATGGACGAGCACCAAGAGCTGAACGAGGGTCTGGGCGAAGGCGTCTCCTTCCGGGCCAGGCTTTTGATGAGCCTTGGCGTGGAGATCTTGGACACCAGCAACCCGGAGATCAACAGTTCCACCGAGGTGCAAGTCGAGCAGGCCACCTCAATTGCTGATGTAAGTCACCCCTAACCCTACAACTGCTAGTGGTGAGTCTTGGGTCTTGGTTAATTATCTTTGGTCTCTCGAACCAAGGATTTCATTTAGTGTTGCCCTAAATGTTCTGGATCCTGGGGGATCCAGAACGAATGCAAATCTTGCAAGGACTTTATATTTTATGATCCTTCGAATGCTCGCCTCTCTTAGGAGTGCTGGGCAGAAGGACTATCTGCGTGAGGGAGAATCCTAAACCTCGAGATGTTTCTCCAGTTGGGAGTTAGACAAGGACAAAGAGCCATCTCCTAACGCCAGCTGTCTCACTCCTATCCTGAAGATGGGTTTCAAACAGAAACCAAGAATCTAATCTGTTTCCCAACCAGTTCTCTGGTCAGAGAAACTGAACGGCTGTTCCCTGACAAGAGAAGCCCAACAGCCTTAGTTCTGACACGTACAGCCCGCAAGGCTGCTGCCCGGGCTCTGCACAGACAGACACATCCAGGCTTGTCCTACCTCGGGCTGCCTACGTATGCCCACCCATATGAGCCAAGGGTGTGAAGTAGAAATGGAGAAGTCTGACGGCAGTGCACCCTCTGTGTGAAAGCTCTCCTTCAGGAGTAGAGTGGCCTTAATTCACCTCCAGGGAGAGGAAGCCACCTGGAAATAAAACCATTCCAGTTCTGAAAGAGCATCCAGGCAGATGGCTTGGTGTGCTTTGATTAATTCAATTTGTGAGTGAACTCAGGCTGGTATTCCTGAATGTCCGTTAGACAGTCCCTCAGGCGCAAGGGGTGACTGATCTCAACACATTTCAAAGTCAGGCTAAAATCTTTAATTAAACTCTCTCTGCAATAAATGTAGAGGTGGCTCAGCCTGGGGGGGAGAAAACCCTCGTGGTCCCCTTGAAAGCCTTCGCGGAGCCCATGAGGGTGCTTAGAAATGCCAGGGGATGCATGCAGCCCCCTGCCCAAGGTGTCCCTCCGGCTGACCTCAACCCTTGTCCCCATGATTTTTCCTGCAGAACTGCACTGGGAAGATGGAAGAGTTCTTTCTCTTTGGAGCCTTCCTGGAAGCTACCATGATCGACAGGAAGATTGGCGACAAACCCATCAACTTCGAGGTCACAATAGGTTGGTTGTTTTTGGGGGAGGGTAGTTTTGAAGCATACCTGGTAGGGAATGCAGAATCCAAGGCTGAGAGTGGGGTTTCTTCCCCATTTTCCGTACCAACACATGCTAGAGCATGCAGGGCTCTCGGTTTAGGGAGAAGGTGATGGCTGCTCTACCAGTAGAAGCCATGCGGGTCACCGAATCTTCTTTTGTGTGCATGCGGTGCTGTGGCCAGTGCAGCTGCTCCCTCGCTCACCGTGGCTTTGTGCCTCCTGAGGCTGACCACCAAGGGGAGGGTGAATATCCCGACTGGCTCGAGGGGACATGAGCAAGGGACAGGCACCCGTCACTAATTTATGGTGCCGGGGCATGGTTTCAGAGAGTTGAAGTCTACTGTCCCCCATGGTTCCTGCAGGGGAAACTTCTCCCCAACCTGAATTAAAGCCCAGAGACTGAGCCCGATTGGAGTTACAACGCTGTGACTTTATTTCACCTTTTTTTCTTGAGGTAACTATGGGAACCAGATTGACGGCATGACCAAACCCATCCTACGGAGGAAGAAAGAGGGAGGGGATGGTGATGAGGAGGAATCCGAGCTGCTCCAGAACTCAAGTGAGGATGAAGGTGATGAGGATGGAGAGATGGTCTCTGTTTCTTCATCTCAACCCGTGAAGCCCCTGGTCACAGACAGGTAAGGGTGCCCACCTGGCCACTGCAGTGCCACTGGGCAGAGATGTGGCTCTCAATTTGGACACGGTCTGTAGGTGTTCCCACGCGTGCTGGCTGTCCCAGCTCCCACCGATGTCTGCAGAGGTGAAGTCAGGGCCATGGCAGGGCCTGGATTCATTCGACCAAACAGACCTGGGAGCAGCCGTGGGGACCAGATCTCCATGCCCTGTAAAGGGAGATTAGATACCACGTGCAGATACCTTGTCTTTAGATACTGCAGTCTGCCAGCTGAACCCCCACCCCATTCCCTACAGTTCTGAGCATTCCTGTGCATTCTCTGATGTCCAACAAGGGCTGAAGTCACCTCCCAGCCTACCCTACAAAGAGCATCCTCCATCCGCCTGGCCAGACGGGCACCCAAAACTCAAGGCTGTCTGATACCTTTCGTGCTCTTCCTCTATGGCAAATAGGGATGATGTTAACCAGTGGATTCAAAAAGTCATCGGTGGGCACTGACAAAAAGAGGTTCACTCCCGTACACAGAAGTTTCGTAAATTTAGGAAACCAGTCTATAAAGAGGTCCTTCCTCAGGGTCACTGCCACCCTCGGTGGCACAACCCAGTAGTGCGCGGCAGGGAGGGAGGTCTGGGCTCTGCATCTGTGCTCTCTCCAGCTGCCCGACACCTAAAAACATCGCGAGCACCATGGGGAGAAAAGGAAAGGTCCACCTAGAGAGAAGGCATCGATTTCTGAAGTGAGGGTAGTTTGTGCTGAGACAAGCTGCGTTTCTTCGTCACTTGGGATCTTAAAAGCTAGACGAGGTTGCTGACACGCAGAGAGGAGAGGATGCAAAAACTGCTGGAAAAAGTAGCAGGAGACTGGGGTAAAGGACTTAAAATCCTCTCACGCTCCCTCGTTTGCAGCATCTCTCTTTTGGTCAGTCTGTCTGTACCCATTGCTTACGGCACTGACAGCCAGACTCTGGTCTTCAACAGAACCGGGATTTGGGAAACGGGGTCCTGCCCTGGGTCTGTCGATGCACAGCTGGTTGTCAGTGGACAAATCACTTCTGTTTTCCCTACCTCAGTTTCTCCAGCTATAAAATTAAGGCAATTTTTTTATCTGCTTTACAAATTGCTTTGTGATGTGCAGGTAGCAGTCCCCCTAAAACACAGACAAGAGCCAGACAGCTGCACGTGTGATTCTGGTGGGTGGTTGCCACCCCGAGCAGCTGGATCAGAAAGCCCCAAACTGAAATGTCCTGGCATGTCGGGGCTGGGCTTCTCCCACAACCGGGATTTGAATACAAAGGACTGGTACTAAGGAAAGCTAATTGGATTTAACCTGATGAGGTATGCTTAAAGTGGATTTTAACCGTGTTATACTGGTAGATTGATGTTAATAGAATTAACTGTGTGACTTAATTCAATTGGGCAACGAAACAAACCACACTGAATCGAGGGTGTTTGCACTGCAGGTAAAAGTGTCTACCTGGGGTTCCCTCCCTTGTTCACCAGCTCCTTGCCAAGGTGAACGCCGACCGGAGATGAGGAGCACTGATGTTTTCCGAACCTGTCCCCTGGGCTCTGGCTGATGCTGTTGGCCCAGACATCTCCAGCCCCTGGGTGCTGGGAGCCTCACGCTCAGCCGTGGGCTTCTACTGACATCTTCTGGCTGGAAACACCCTGATGGTCGGGGAGGATGAGCTGAAACTGGTTTTTACCTAAGGGTGATCCCAGAATGGAGCAGGATCTGCAGTGGATCCCGGCTCACGGCCAGTTCTCAGGCACCCAAGAAGCATGAACCCATTCGTCAGCCTCGTCCTTCCTTTAACCGTACCGTAACTGTTACGGCTCCATCCCACCGCAAGCGGAAACCTGCGGGCTCTGCAAAGGGCAGAGACCGCTGCCCGCTGTGAAGCCCAGGGGACTGTAGGAGATGCCCACCGGCATTCAGAAAAGGGTGTTGATGCTTCGGGTTCCCTTGTGCCCCTGCTCACGCTGCTGCCACGCTGCAGATGTTTGCTCTCGGCTGGGCTATGGGTGAGGTCCTGGGAGTGGGAGCATCCCTAATTTCTCTCTGGGCCACCAGATCTGAGGTGGTAAATTTGCAGTCCCTGAGCACTGCACCCATCCATGCTGGCTCTGGCATTGGGAAGGGTGCTAGGAGAGATGGAGCCTCTTCTTCAAGGTTCAAGTCACCTCAGCCCCCTCTGTTCCATGCCTGACCTCCTATACACCGCCTCCCCGTCACAGCATCACCTCCCTGGGAGAGGTGTGGGACTGGGGCTGTTTCTGACCGGGAATGTTACCACCACAGAGCGTCTCTTCTGCCTCCTCTCGCAGGAACTACTTCCACCTGCCGTACTTTGAGAAGAAGCCTTGCATCTATATCAAGAGCTGGTGGCAGGACCAGCGCCGCAGATTGTATAATGCCAACATCATGGACAAGATTGCGGACAAGCTGGTCAGTACCTGGGAGGGAGGGAAGGAGGGAGGGAGAGGGCTTGGGGCATGGGGCTGGCATGAGGCACATCCAGGCTCCCTGTGCATCTCTGCAGCTTGTCACAAAGCAGGGACAAAGAGTGCAAGGACCTACGAGCAAACTTGTGGCAGAAAGGAGGAAGCTTCCCAGTGCTAAATGCTCCACAGTTTGAATGTCCAAATCCTAGGAGCTCACTGAACCGTCTGTGGGTCAGACCTAGGTGTCCCCACTGAAGGCTGCAGAGGTGGGGAGCCCGCGTCCCCCTGGCCTGCAGGGGTGAACCGGTGCTGTAGCAGAGCCTCCTTAAGTCTCGGCTGATTCCCAAGGAGCCTTTGTGACAGCTCCAGGTTGGCAGGGTCACGGCAGGGTCTGCAAAGGGAGACCCAGCCTGGCAGGTCCAGCCAAGACGGCGTGCGTGGGCCTTGGCCAACCAGTCTCACGGAGGGCGGTGGAGCCATTCCCATCCCCCAGAGCCAGGTCCCCGCAGCCAAACGTGTGCCAGACCTGAGCCCTGAGGCCAGCGGGTCTGGACAAGCGGCAGATGTTTCCCACTGGGCAAGCATAGATGTTCCCCTCTATGTGAGATTGGACCTTGCCCCACCACGGGGCTCTGCCCCACCACCCCCTCACTGCCCCCCCATTGATGCTGCAGGAGGAAGGGCTCAACGACGTGCAGGAAATGATCAAGACGGAGAAGCCGCACCCTGAGCGCCGGCTCCGAGGGGTCCTGGAGGAGCTGAGCAGTGGGTGCTTGTGAGTAAAAGATGGGCGAAGGTGGCACACTGCAGATCCCTCCTCTCTGTGGGCAAGGTCAGGAGCAAAAGCTCACCTTGCCTAATCCTCTGGATGATGGGGAAGCATTTGATCGCATCGGCAGAATGCCCTATCAGCTGCCTTCTGGCTTGGAGCAAGGGTGAGGTGGTGCTTACATCTGCACCCCAAAGACCCCAAAACAGTGGCGAAAGCCTCAGTCTTGTGGCCTCCGCAGGCTGGTACCTGATCGGCACCTACTCCCCGTGCACGACACTGGGCATTGGGTGCAAACAGACCGCTTGGCCACGATTGCGTTGCAGACTGGGGGGAATGAGGGCATTTTCCTCCAGCGAGGTGCCCGGCTGCCAGCAGAGATCCAGCCAGCTACGGCTCCCTGGGGAGAGCCCACGGGATTCATCCTGCCGACCTTTTCCACCAGGCGCTTCGTGACGTTGGCTGACAAGGACCAGCACCACTCTTCCCGCACGAGGCTGGACCGGGAGAGACTCAAATCCTGCATGCGGGAGCTGGTAAGTGGGATGCAGCCAGGCAGGGAGGGGGATTCATGAACGGGGGCTGGATCTTGTCGATGCAACACAGACTTTTTGGTCCTTAGGTATGCTGATTTCCAGTCTCTGTGGATTGAGGGTTTGGGGTTTATTTCTTAATAGAGGAGCCCAAGAGTACTTGGGTCTTGCAGAAGGTCCCAGGTGGCACTTGGGTCCGTGCTGCTGCCTCCCCTCCGCCCCACTCTGCTTTGCCTTGGAAAGAAATTCAGGAGTGCAGCGGGGGAGCTGCGTTGCTGTCAAACCGCTGAGGGAACGGGGAAGGAGTAATTTAGGGGAACCCTGCAGAGCACAGCTGCTCCGGGGATAGATGTGACCTAGATGCTTGGGGCTGGTAGCCCAGCTCCTTCCAAAGGAGTTGGATGTACAAAAGAGATGAACAAAGAGCAGCTGGCGAATCCGGCTGGCACGGCCGCGGACACTGGCTTCAGTAGCCAGCTGCATACTAGAGAGCGATGGATTTAACATGTGAAAGCCTCCACATCCCCTTTTCTGAGCTGTCAGGTGCTGGATTACAGCAGGGTCAGCAGAAGGGGAGAGACTATCCATAACACCAGGCTAGAAGCCACCCCAAAATGCCCTAAGCACAGCTGGCATCTCTCTGTCCCGCACACCTTCTGCTGGGACAGACGCCTCTGCACTGTCAGGGGCCCTCCCTGCATCCTGCCAAGATTGGTGAACGGGTGTCAGAAGTACCACCATCAGGATGCACATGGCTGGATGAAGGCATCTGCCTCCTCACCACCCCTTCCCAAATGCTGGGGACCTTCTTGGTGCTGCTGCTCCCTTCTCTGTGCTCCATTCCGCTCTTGCTGATGCGACGTTCTGGGCTCCCCTTTAACGACAGGAGAACATGGGGCAGCAAGCCGCGACTCTGCGGTCACAGGTGAAGAAGAACACCATGAAAGACAAGCTGAAGCTGGTGCAAAACTTCCTGCAGAAACTCCGGTTCTTGGCAGACGAGGTGAGTCCCTCGCACGTAGAGACAGTGGTAGCTGGGTCAGCGCATGGTGACAGCAGCCTGGGATGGATGGAGACCTCTCTGCAAACCCTGTAGGCAGGAGAGGTCCCTGGTAGCATAAGTCTTGTGCAAGGAGCTTCTCCAAGTCTACTCACTGCCCCGTGCCTCCCAGGTTTGTCCGTGCACTGCTGGGTTGGAATGAGTCGGTGCTAAATCGAATTTAAGAGCATTTCCCAGCCAGGAACAGAGCTGGGTCCTCTTGCAGCCAAGCTGAAGGCACTTCTGCCAGCATCAGCCCTGGCGAGGCCGTGCAGTTCCCTGGGGAGTCAGGCATCCAAAGGTGGCACGTGTCCATGTGGCTTTGAAGGGAGCAGCAGGGAGCCGTTTCTCATCCTGGATAGGTAGGGAGTTGTTAAATTGGCTCTTCAAAGGGCTGTGGGGTAAAGCAGAACCTAAACCGCCTAATTTCTATTGCTGCAGTGTGCTCTTGCTTCACTCCAGCTCACAGGTAAGCGATAATAGCCCGATATATTAGAGTTACTCACAGCATTTCCAAAGGGATGCTGTATCTGCAAAATATTTTTTTCCTTCCTTCAGAAAAATACACCATTCCCGATATTTTTACAGTTTCGGCCTGGGTCAGCCGTCGGGGGTTGTTGGCCGTGTTGGGAGCTGTAGTGGTCGCACCTCCCGTTCTCATTTTCCGTGGCAGGCTCCCAGCCTCGGCTGCGTACCCTTTGTTACAGCAAGGGTACGGCTTTGACTCACCGCGGCAGAACGTAAACCAGACCATAAGGTGTGATGGGACCTGTCCAGACAGGGAACCTCTTCCATAGTAAGGAATGAAGGTGTGGCCCCTGCCCTGCAGTCCTCGTGGCCACTGAATGAGGAGAGAAGGAAAATCTTTAGTCTTCTAATCTATTTTTTTTAACTTTAACTAGAACAAACGTAAATCCCAGTTTCTTTCCTGCTAGGCTTCACCCTGCCGAGTTTAGCTCTGAGCAGCTTTTCTTAAGCAGAGAAACTTCTGCAGGGGGAGGCTCAAAACCATGTCACTGGCCCTACCGTGGCCATAGGTACATCCATCTCCTGTGGCATCTGTTGGATTCGCCTTCAGAAGATCTCCAGCCCCGCTGGTGCCTCAGTGGGCAGAAAGAGCTGAGACACTGACAGGGCTCTTGGTTGGTGTTCGCAGCCCCAGCACACTATTCCCGACATCTTCATCTGGATGATGAGCAACAACAAGCGCATTGCCTACGCCCGCATCCCTTCCAAGGATATCCTCTACTCCATCGTGGACGAGGAGATGGGCAAGGACTGCGCCAAAGTGAAGACCATCTTCCTCAAGGTGCCGGTCTGTCTTTCCAGGGAGAACTGCAGCCAAGAGGAGGGAGGTGGCGGAAGGGCAGGCTGGGAGGATGGGGGATGAAGATGAGGGAGCAGTGTATCCAGTTTTGCTGGGGCTTGAATACTACGCAAACCAGATCCATACTCTACTGGTAGGGGTGGAAGTCTGCTGCTAGGAGGTGTGATCCACTGATCTTACCCAGTCCAGTGAGAGAGAAATGTTTGGAAGGAGAGAGATATTTGATCCAGCTGGCCACAAAAGAGGATGCTGACTTAGAAAGAGGAAGCCAACACGGTGGGAAGAAGATAATGCATGAGCCAGAGTAGTGTCATGATCCAAAATGATGAAGGCTGGATCCCTGGTTTTAAGGGGCAGCGGTACAAGCACCAGTTGAACGCTGCACGAGGCGGTCTGTCCATCTCTAGGGCCTTCCCTATAGCCGTGTAAACTCTTCTGTCCTTTCTGCCCAGCTACCTGGAAAGAGGGGCTTTGGACCTGCTGGCTGGACAGTTCAGGCCAAGATGGAGATGTACTTGTGGTTGGGCCTCAACAAACAGCGCAAAGACTTCTTGAGTGGCCTGCCCTGTGGCTTCAAGGAGAAGAAGACCGCCAGAGGCCAAAACCTGCCATCCTTCCCACCCATCAGCCTCCTTTACACCAGTAAGAGCTTCCTGCCTGCAGTGGGTCTGGGGACAGGGCACGGAGGGGACAGGAGGGAGCCTGGCTGGACACCTCTTGGACCAAGGGCTTCCAGGAGCTAATGGGAAAATAATTCCAGTTGTCCCAGTCTGAGGTCCCACACTGCTCCCACGGGGAGCTGGGGTGTGGGAACTGTGCACCCTGTGATCTACCCTGGTCGTAGCTCTCATTCTGCACCTGGTCAGCAGGATGATGAGGAAGTCCATATCCAGTGGGGACTCATCCTTTGAGCCTGTATCCTTCATCAGTGCTGGTCCTGAGCAGAAACCTGCCCCTGAGACCTCGCTCTGCAGGCTGAGCCCCACGGCTGGGCTCCAGGGCTGCGTATCAAGCTGCCTCCCTTCCCCTCTCTCTTGCAGAGAAGCAGGTTTTCCAGCTGCGAGCCCACATGTACCAAGCCAGGAGTTTATTTGCAGCCGACAGCAGCGGCCTTTCGGACCCCTTTGCACGAGTCTTCTTCATCTCCCAGAGCCAATGCACCGAGGTAAAAACCATCTCCTGACCTGGAGGACTGGCCTCTGGCTTTGCATGTCCCATCACCTCTCCATCCTGCTCCCCTGCCACGGGTCTCGTGATTGCTAGTCAACCAGGGATTAGGGTGATCGTGGGGTCCTGCGGTGGGAAAGCAGCCGTGGCACTGGGGCTTGACTGTCTCCAGGAGCCCCTTCCCCAGGAGCACCTTCACGACCTGTCCCCCCACACCAGCACGCAGCTCCCCACATCTCTGTGCCTGCGATTCACCTGACTGGTTAGGAGAAACTGGAGCATGTTGAACTGGGTTTTGTGTCTTCCCTTCCCAGACTGCCAAGCTTTAGCAAGCCTGGTGGACACCAGGAATAATTTGTGCCTGCTTGCCTGCTGTTGGAGGGTTTTTTCCCTCAGAAGAGTCCTTGGGAGATACCCCATGGCTCACTGGTCCAGTAGAGCTGCCAGGCACTGGAACTGGAGCCTGACACGTGGCGGAGACAGACCAGGGCTGTGTTCATTCTCCAGAGCTCATCCCTGTGACTACCCCATCACAGGGCACTGTTTCGCCCTGATTTTACAGAAAGAGGTAGATAATGAAGCAGAGCAAACAGAAGCATCAGCGCAAGGGATGAACGCTGCGAGCTGCAAGGGCCGAGATCTGCAAAGAGTTCCAGGCCTTTAGTTACCCCCTCCGTTCAGATCCTGTTGTGGATCTGTCCCATCTCCTGCCCCATCAGCCCTACACCCTGTCCCTTCACCCTCGGATCCCATAAACAGCTGCAAACCAAGGCGCTGCGTGGGGAGGACATCGGTACCCAGCAGACTGCAGGCAGCTGTGGTGTACACATCTGCATCACGGCGCCCTTAATTCTCTTAATGAACAGTGACGACAAATGGAAGGGTACACTGCTGCTCATCTATTTTAGCCACACACCTTGCGGAGAGACAGATTGCAGCATAAAAACGTTGCTTTCTTTCCACTGCTCATAAAGGAAAACCTGAGGTGACTATTCTAAAAGTAATGGGGCCTTACGTTGTCCGAGTTAAATATTTTCAAAGCATCGCCCACCCCAGCACTGCTGATGTCCTGGTGAAGGAAAACTGAGACCAACGCGCCGTCTGCTGCCCTTGCAGAGGGCATTAGCCCCTGGCTGGAGCAGTAAGCCCCCCTCCCACTCTTCCAGGTTCTCAACGAGACCCTTTGCCCAACCTGGGACCAGCTGCTGGTCTTTGACAACGTGGAGCTGTACGGAGAAGCTCATGAGATGCGGGATGACCCTCCCATAATTGTCATTGAGATCTACGACCAGGACACAGTGGTAAGATGAATCCCAACAAAGGGAAATGTTTGATTTAGGTGCTGCGATCACTCCTGAGTCAGAGGCCAGGGAGGTGGTGGAGAAGATGTGAGGAGCAGCTTCTCTCCCCACCCTTGGAAGATGGTCCCCCCCACATCTCCCATGCCACGGGCAGCCTCTGCTGCTCATTAGACTTCAGACTCAACCGAATGATACCTTATTTTTGGAGAGTGAAGGAAGAGCTTTTGTGAGGCTGGAGGCAAGGAGACATTAGAAAGGCTGCTCAGCCCTGCCCTCCTTGCCATCCCAGCCCTAGACCACCTCCTTCACCTTATTGGAAGAAGCCAGCAGTGAAAGCTGTCACTGGTGTCCCAGGCCCACTGGGCTGGTCCTGCTCTGACCACGATGGGGAGAGCTGTGGGGCTAACTTGGGAGACCCCGTGTTGGGTCAGCAAACCCAAGTGCTTTCTTTGCCTCTCCAGGGCAAAGCTGACTTCATGGGCCGCACCTTTGCCAAACCGGTGGTGAAGATGTCAGATGAGCACTACTGCCCTCCCCGCTTCCCCCCGCAGCTGGAGTACTACCAGATCTACCGGGGAAACTCCACAGCGGGCGACCTGCTGGCTGCCTTCGAGCTGCTCCAGGTACCAGCTGGCCAAAGCCACCCCAGACCAAGGGAGGGAAAGGATGGGATGGAGGGGGTTGCAAGGGAGCGGGGCTTAACCCGTGCTTATATATCTGAGACGCTGCAAAGAGCAGGTACTTCGTGCATCCTAGAAAAGCTAGAAGGGTTTAGCACCGCTACTAACCCAGGGAGAGGGCAGCTCCTTCCCAGTTATACTGGTCAAGATGATGTGCAGTGAGTCCCAGGCATCCTGCTGGACAGGACACCCCACTGAAGTCTTTTGTTAGCCCAAAATCTGCGTCATCACTGGGATACAGGAGATGCCATGATGTTCTTGGAGATGCCAGTTTGAAGATTTCAGGAAAAAGGGGGGTGAATTCATAGCAGCATCCCAAGAATACGGTGAAATTTTAACCTCATAGTCTGTGGGGGTAGCAGAGTTAAACTCCCCCACTTTCGTGCCTCCTTTCCCATACACCAAAACTGTTGTATCTGTATGGACGTGTCTCAGCTGTCTCCTGGGGTGCACAGGGCATGAGGTGTCTCAGCTGAAAAAGCGAGAGACGCCAGCAAACTCAGCGCAGTGCTGGTGGGCTGTGGGATGTGCAAGGGCCGACCTACCGCGGGCACCTCTTGTGCAGCCGAGCTCCAGCAGGGCGGTGGTCCCAAGGCTGGCCTCGTGTCTGTGCGTGCCAGGAGCAGGCAGTGCCGGGGGAGGTGGACCCTTGGGGAACTATATGCTCCCTCCGCCTCTGGGTCCCCTTTTCTTTCAAAGGAGACTTTGCTTTTACATGCCTGTCTGTCTGCAATGTCCTCAGATGTCCGATGACGGCGGTGGGATCAGGGCAGCCTTGCAGGCTGCTACCCCACTCCCCACGGTGCTTTTCCCATCTCCTTTCTCTGCCAGGGCAGGTGCTGGTCCAAGCCCTTTTTTCCCCCCCAACTTCCCTTGCAGCCGGGTGGTTTCTTTAGGGAACAGCTCACATGGGACATTTCATCTCCCTTGTGCCCTGGGCTGGGAACGGGACCTGAATCCTGCTCCTGGGCTGAGCTCTCGGACCATTTCTGCTTCCCCTCACACCCAGCCCAGGCAGATGCAACTCCTTGCAGGAAGAAAAGGAACAACCCTGGGGCTGGGGTATGTCTGAGGGCTGAGAAGTTTGCGGATCTGTCCTGTGTGGAAGCACAGCACTGCTCAGCACCCTCTGCTCACGTGTGTGCCTTTTCCCGAGGTACCTGCGCTGCCGTCGGCTGGATGCTCAGCATCCCTTGGTGGTCCTGCATCCCCTGAGACAGCACAGACCCATGCCCGAGAGCAGGGTGTGCTGGTCACGGCTGGGACTGACACAAAACTGCTTCCCAGCAGCCAGGCACCAGCTCAAAGGACCAGACCCTAATCCACGCTGCATCTCTTCCAGATTGGCCCTGGGGGAAAGTCAGACCTGCCGCCAATCGACGGCCCCACCGACATGGACCGGGGCCCCATCCTGCCGGTGCCACTGGGGATTCGGCCAGTACTGAGTAAATACAGAGTGGAGGTAATTGCCTTGGAGCACCAAATTTCAGTGTTCAGCGTTACATGGGACAGGGGAGCCTGTCCATGGGTATTTGAAGGCCAGGAGGGATCTTTGAGGCTCTGAGGACCAGAGCTGGGCACTAAGACCAGATGTCTGGGCTGGCTGCACAGGGAGCTGGACTGCAGCAGCACTAAAAGAACAGGGAACTGGATCACTCCTTGCTGTCTTAAACGGGGGCACCGTAGGAAGTAAATGACACTTGGGCAAGGCACGTTAGAGACACGCATGTGTCATTCATCTCCACCCAAAGCCATCGCATGGGTCAGGTAAGCTGCATCCCACCAGTCTCAGGCATCAAGGGCAGGATGCCTCTCATGTATCTGTAGATACCTAAAGGGTGATGTGTCCCATCAGGGTCTCTCTCCCTTGGTTGTCCTGGTAGAAGGTGGTGATCCAGGCGATACAGCCAGGGACGTTCAGTGCGCAATTCACCCATGGTTGTAGGTATCTCTGCTCAGGTGAGATGCTGCTGACCAGATCTCCAGGTCTCTAAAGGAGTCCTAGCTCCTGGTCTTCCACACGTTTGCATCTGGTTACATAAATTGTATTCCTCTGACATGCAAGGTGAATACAGCCATGGGGAATCAGAAGGTGGAAAAATCTCAGTTTAGGGGAACTTTTGATCTTGGTGGTGGTCTGCCTCTTCTTTCTTGGGATAACAAGTTTCCCCAGTGATACTGATGTCATTTTTGACAAAACGATGCCAGTGCTGAATCAAGAGCCACTGTGGATAGACAAAGCTGGTCTGGTCCTGCTCTGTGGAGTCCTATGGCAGAAAAAGGCTAGAAAGGGAGAAGGGCAGTGTTGAGGGCAGCAGGCTGGAGATCTTGGGCTACCGCAGATCAGGTGTGGGGTGGATTATGTGGGGTGTCAGAGAGAGACTGTGCTGCAGCTCTGAGCCATGTGGAGGAGGCGAAGGTACCTCAGGGATCCACCACCGCTCGGGCGATGGCATTTGCAGTAGGGTCACTGCTCCTGGGGATGTGGAGAACCAAATCCAGCCAGGAGCAATCACACTCATATTCATGTTCTTCCTTCTCCTCCTCCTGCCCTAGATCTTGTTTTGGGGGCTCAGGGATCTGAAGAGAGTGAACCTGGCTCAGGTAGACCGGCCCCGTGTGGACATTGAGTGTGCTGGGAAGGGGGTGCAGTCAGCCCTCATCCAGAACTACAAGAAAAACCCCAACTTCAGCACTTTGGTCAAGTGGTTCGAAGTGGTGAGTGTTCCCTCTGCGCCCTCAACTGAAATCCAGATTTTCTGGAGCCCAGACCATGGCTCCTGGCCCCTTGCTTCAGTTTCCCCATGGCAATGGAGGACGTGAGCACCCTCCCAGCCGGTGATGACCTTTCTCAAGGGTTCCCAAGCCATGCTTTGCTGGACCTGCTCTAGACCTCTGCTTCCAGCATGATCCCTGTTTTAGTCCTTACTGGTCTTTCCAGCCACCAAAGTAGACATCCCGGAGCCCAGCCCTTGATAACCAGTGCACCTTTGCTTCCCAGGACCTCCCGGAGAATGAGCTGCTCCATCCACCCCTCAACATCCGGGTGGTGGACTGCCGGGCCTTTGGGCGTTACACCTTGGTGGGGTCCCACGCTGTCAGCTCCCTCCGAAAGTTCATCTACCGCCCACCGGATAAGAAAGCCCAGCACTGGAATATGACAGGTACCAGGTTTGGGCCGTGGGGACCGGGCTGGTATGGGTCATCAGTGAGGCGTCACGCACGGAGAAGAGGGAGGTGTGGGTAGAGGGTTGTGAGAACGGTGGGATATTGCCTGCTTGTTGGTTAAGCAAGCAGGGCTTCTGGGTTTGGGTCAAGGGGGTGAGAAGCTACAGGGGGTGAGGCCCCACAGGAATCACTCCTCTCCTCCCTGTCCTTGGTGGAAGAGGAGGCACTCATGGCTGGGCAGAGGCAGGAGGTCTCGGGGGGGATTGCCGAGGGCCATCCCTGATTCCAGGCAGAGGTCTGGACCTCTGGTGGTGTCCATGCCAGCTGGTACTTTTGGGGCAATCATCTCCTCTGCCTCTTCTCCTCCGGACACTGGTGCAAGTGAAAAGAAAACTCAATCCTTTCTCATCATCTGCTCTCCTTTGCTATGGAAGGGTTTTCTAATCCTGCTGTAAGGGTCTGTGCTCGTTTCCACTGCTCCTCTTCTCTGAACAAGGTGGTCACACATCACCCCTCCATGAATCCTGTAGGAACTCACCTGAGCTCTCAGTTTCTCCTCTACGCTATCCTTCTCTCTTGTTCTTTCTTTTTCTCTGTCCTCTGTCCAGCTAAGCACCTCAACGGCTATCTGGCCATGACCAACAGGGCCCATCGCTCTCGCCCCACAGGGGAGATTGTTGTCAATATGGAACCTGAGGTTCCCATCAAGAAGATGGAGACGATGGTGAAGCTGGAAGCTGTGAGTATCCGTGTGTCAGCACCGCTTTAGCACCTTTTCCCTCACCGAATTGCCAGTCTCTGAGGGATTCCACCCCAACGGAGGCTGCCTTGCCCT
>NW_009637215.1:6541-17461 GCF_000690535.1 Cariama cristata | reverse complement strand
GGTTGGGCTGATGCCTGGAATGAAGGGCCTTGGGTCATCGTCAGTCCTACAAATTGGCCTCTTTCTGTCCTGGCTGAAATTGGCTGGTGCTCACTGCCCAGAAAAGGCCTGTCCTGGGCTATGCAAGGTACGCAACTTTACGTTTTCCTTCAAAAACGGTGAGGTGGGAACGAGCACCCGTGAGCAGGACCCTGTCCGTGCCCAAGGCAGACACAAGCGACCCATCCTCAATTCCCCATCGGCACAGCTGCCGCGATCCTGCCCTGTCAAAGGGGCAAGCAGCCGGGGTCACGCAGATTTCCCTGGTGCCTTTTCCTTTTTGCAGCAGTTTTGAGATGTTCAGGTGGCTCAATGCAGATGTGCACGGCATAGAGCTGGCACAGGGTCAGTCTGGGGCAGCCAAAACTCTTCAGACCCTACTGTGCACGCCCTGAAAATTTGGCACTGTATGCATTGGGCAGGCGACGTGTCCCAGAGGCATCAGGCTTTGTTCGCACACTGAATGTGCCTGTGCCCATTTTCTTGCCCAGGAATTTCAGCTCCTCCTGAGACCCTTCTGCTCCAGAGCTTCCTCCACAAAAAGAGACAGATTTCTTTTTGCAGAAGACCCTTTGCAGCAACATGCGAACCCCCCCAAAAAAAGCAGCAGATGTGCATGCGTGTGCCTGCAGGCGTGTTGTGGGCTCCAGATGTGCACGGCACCTCACGTGTGTGCATTTCCAGGAAGGCTGTGGCACGTACAAAGCCTCGCAAGCAGACACGTACAGACACAGACACGTACACGCATCCCCACGCGGTCCCTGGGGCATTCACATATGCACCTGTACGTCGAGCTCCTGGTACGTGCACAAGACGCCGTACCACGTACGTCTGCTTGCACGGCTTCATGCGAGAGGAGCTACAGGGGGTGTGTGCATGGATGGGTCTGGAACCCCCCAGCACCCGTGTGCTTCTTGAAATCCACCACAGTAGCTTGCAGACCTTCCTAGATAGACGAGAAAAGCTCCAAGAGAGCAGAAAGGTGTTACCCACGCTGAAGGCTAAGGTGTCTTTCCAGACCCAATCCCTCGCTGTCAGGGACAGGTGGTGTCCCTTAGCAGAGGGCAAGAGAGCCGTCTCCCACGCGGAGATGGGTTTGGTGTCACGGCAGACGTTTCCCCTCTATGCAGAGCTTTCCCAGCCAGGGCTCTTCCTTCAAGGTGTTTGGTTCCTCCGTCCCTGGGGAGCTGTCTGTGACTTCGGCTGCATGCGTGTGTGTGTGCTGGGCTGAGGCTGCGCTGCTAACCCGCTCTCCCTCTCCCTGTTCCCTTCCACCCCGGCCGGCAGAACTCGGACGCAGTGGTGAAGGTGGATGTGGTAAGTGATGGCTCTGCTCTGCATCCCTGCTCCCAGCCCTCCGCTCCCTCTCCAACCCTTCTGTGCGGCTTTCAAAGGACCACGCATCCCCACCGACCCCAAGATAGGTGGGGACCAGCACCACTTCGTCCCAAGGCAGAGACAGCGCAGCGTTGTCTCGTCAATGGCTGTGGCAGTGACCTGGTCTTTGCAGACTGGGAAACTCTTCTGGGCCAGCGCTTCCCAGCCTGGCTGTCCCAGGGGAGCAGGGCAGGCAGCACCCTCTGGGAGAGACGCTGGTTATTCCCACCATGACCAGATACCAGCTTTGTTGCAGCACTTTGCCGGGCAGAGGGAGGACTGTTACCGTGTAAGGTTCGGGTGCCGTAGCCTGGGAAATGCACGGATGAAGGGGATGGGGATGGCTTGGGACTCTGACACTGCGTCTCTCTGGAGCCTTGGGCATCTTGCTTTGCTGCTCCGTGCCTCGATCTCTGGGGCTGTAAAAGGGGGAAAGGGCTAATGAGGGCACCCAGCCTGGAGGGTTCTGCCTTCTCAGGGGCTTCACCCACCACCTTTGCACTTCAAGAGGTATTTCCCTTTCATCTGATCCCTCTTCTTCTCGGTCTTTGCTTCCCTTGTCCCTGCAGACTGAGGAAGAGAAGGAGAAAAAGAAAAAGAAGAAGAAAGGAGGAGGAGGAGGGGAGGAAGTAGAAGAGGAGGAGCCGGACGAGAGCATGCTGGACTGGTGGTCCAAGTACTTTGCTTCGATTGAGACTATGAAGGAGGTGGGTGCGGAGCAGAGGAGGGCTGTACGTAGGGGGGAAGAGGAAAACATTATTTCCTGCCGGCAAGGTCTCACCTGTTTCCAGCTACTTCCAAAGGCCTGGGGCCGCACTGCTTTCCTCGCTAACCTGGCCTGAGTGTCAGCAACGCTTTGTTTGACCTGGTAGAGCTGGGCAGGAGTCCTCGTCCTTGGGTTGCGCTCTGGCTGGGCTGGTTTGTGTGCAGGGCAACGTGTTTGACAGCATCAGCGCTCAAGGCTGCGCTGAGCAGCTTTGGTTTATCCAGCGCTGCCAGGGCGCGCAGCTCGCATGGGAAGAGCCAGGTGTGACCCTCAGTTACAGGTATTTCCAGGGGGCACAGGGACCTTGACCCTCCGTTACAGGTATTTCCATGGAGCAGAGATACCTTGACCCTCAGTTAGAGGGCATTTCCAAGGGGCACAGGGACCTTGACCCTCCGTTACAGCTATTTCCAGGGGGCACAGAGACCTTGACCCTGAGTTACGGACATTTCCAAGGGGCACAGGGACCTTGACCCTCCGTTACAGCTATTTCCAGGGGGCACAGAGACCTTGACCCTGAGTTACAGGGCATTTCCAAGGAGCACAGAGACCTTGACACTCAGTTACAGGTATTTCCAGGGAGCACAGCGACCTTGACCCCGAGTTACAGGTACTTCCAGGGGGCACAGGGACCTTGACCCTCAGTTACAGGCATTTCCAGGGAGCACAGAGATGGTGGCACAAGCCCCCATGCCCTGTTCACTTCGTTTCTCCCCCAGCAACTCCGGCAGCAGGAAGCAGCCGCGGCAGAAGCGGAGGAGAAGGAAGAAATGGAGATTGCAGAGGGTAAGGAGGTTGCGAACGAGAGAGGGAGCACGGCAGGGAAAGGTAGGACCGGGACCCCTTTTGGTGCTTGGGCATCCCTTTCGGAGCCTGCCGCGGCTCTTCTGCCAAACCAGATGCTGACAGCGGGTTGTACATCCCCGTGCAGGATCAATTTTTGTGGGTCCAGGCCTGACGTGGGCTGTGTTGGGTTAACAGGAGGATCCAAGTCAGAGCATGGTATTGTGGCAGCTCCCAGCCCATCCGTGCTGGGACGAAGACCACGTGCAAGTAATGCAGACTAGTGACCGGGGTCCGCGTGCTTGTCCGAGGAGAGGTTTGTGCAATCGCCAGTCGGTGTGTCATTGGAAGTCCTGTCGCCTTGGCCGTGCAGATGTTAGCTATAGGACCGTGTGCTTGAAGTTTGTTGAGCACACCAAGAGACACTTCTAGATCGCATTCTTGAGGTTTTCCATCCTCATTTTGCAGGAGGCTTAAAATTTTTCTTTGAATGTTGCTCCAGTTTTACAAGGGAAGGTTCAACCAGACAAAAGGTCTGGGCTTCATCTAATCTGACTGCTTTTACTTGCACGTAGAGGCCTCCTTGTCTGCTGTTCTGGCACAGGCAGTGAAGAAAAATACGCACTTGTAGGGCGAGTTCTCTGATCTTTTTTCAATACTATGTTACAATAGGATGAATTGTGCCCTAAATGCATTTTTTTTCTGAAGGAAGTCAGGGGTCTGTGGCTCAGGTGGGCTGTTGCAGATGGCTAAAGTTGGGTGAGATGAATTTTGTACCACAAGTGTTGTGGGCCAAGAATCCGGGTGAGCCGGGACATGTTGGTCAAGGGTGACTTGGTCCATTTGCAGCCTGGAGGCCCCTTGCCAGTCCCACCAGTGGGGCTTGGAGGGGTTTCCCTGAGGACTTTCCCCCATGATCTCCATATGTTCCATGTCCCCATGACCGCAGGTTGCTGTCATGCCTGGGCAATGCAAAATCCATTCCTTGAGGACAATATGGAGCCTGGTTTCTTTTAGAAGACTAGCCTTTGTATCACGAGCAAGATGAAGCTGGGTCTTGCTGAGCTTGGAGACAACAACTCTGAGCAGCTTGTTCCTGGGCTTGCTGTCATGGCAGGGCTGCTGGGGGGTGTCTTCTGTCCCCCATTGTTTTCCTTCTGTCTTCTGGGAAGGATCCCTTTCCCCTTGGCACTCCCATTCCTTCCTCTTCCACATTAAGTCTTTGTCATTTGTCTGTCCCCATCGGCATTGCCCAGGAGTCATGAAAGCTGGCAGAGGCAGTGAGGGATGGGGATTGTAGAGGGGAGGGAGAAGTTTTCTTTGAACGTGCCTTTCGGGGCAGCCTGTTCCCAGCGCAGTCGATGTCCCTGGCTGGTGGTTGCTCTGAACAGAGACCTTAACAACCTGTCGTTGCGGCTCGTCATGGCCAACACCTCTCTAAGGGCAGCAGCCTGTGCTCTGGTGCTGAGCATCAAGCACTGTCCCCTCTGCCATACCTAGGCTGGGGTTTTATTCTCCAGGCTGCATCCAGCAGGAAGGGTCTCCAGTAGAAGGAAGACGAGGAGATGCTGTGGGCAGGATCAGGTCTTCTCTCTGCTGTTGAAGCTAGAGCTTAGAGCCTAGCACTCTGTCCATGTTTTGTAGTCCTCCAAATGACTTCTGCTCAGGTCAGCTCTGGAATTTCCCTGCCCAGAGACCTCTGGGCCCCTGGAGATGCTGTGAGCTGGGCAGCAGTGGCCAGAGGCAAGGAAAGACAGGAGGAGGCCAGGATGAGAGTTGCAGGCAGTAGCAGCTGTCAGCTTTCATGCTCCTCCTGTTTGAAGGACTTTGATCAAGTCCCCCCTCCCTGTCTCTTCCACCCCTCCTCACCCTCATTTCCATCTCCTCCCTCCCCACCACTTGCCCTCGGACTCAGAAATCAAACTTGATGACTCTCCCATGAAAGGCTCCAAGGGTCAGGCAAAGAACAAGGAGAAGTCCAAGGCACCCAAAGACGATAAGAAAAAGAAGCAACAGTCAGCCCCTGAGCTTCCCGAGAAGAAGAACAAGCAGAAGATTGACGAACTGAAGGTGCGTGTGTCGGCAGGGGAGGAGGAGGAGGAGGAGGAGACCCTGCCTGCGCAGAGGCAGGCTGGAAGGCTGGCAGGATGGCAGCCCCAGCCATCTGGAGATGGGAGCAGGATGGATCAACCCTGCAGGAGGCACCTTGCCTAGCTGAGGGGTGTCTAACCCAAGGTGAGGTGTGCCTTGGGACAGCCAGCTTCTCTCCGTAGTTTGAAGGAGTCAGAGGTAACAAGCTTTACAGAAAAGGGGTGGCCCTGGGGTAGGATCATCCTTGGGGCAGCTTGGATGTGCCCTGGCTGGAAGGGGGAGTTCTCCAGCCTGGCCATGGCTGGCCCAGGCAGGACTCAGGGCAGGGATGGGCTCTGGTTCAAGGCACTGGCCCGTGGTGTGAGTTAGGACTGATGCAGTCTGTGGTGCTGGGGTTCAGAGGGGGGTTGGACCTGGGTCTTGCCCAGGGAGGGGACAGCCACCTCGCCCGTTCAGCTGAGCTTCCCTCTTGTACATAATGGGTTCGGGGAGGTGTTTGTGGCATCAAGGTCCAACCCAATGACCCTGGAGATCCTTTCCCATCCTAGAGAACTGGGCACTGGGAGCTGGGGTGCCCATGTTCCCTCTGAGTTGACTCGAGTAGTCACCATATCTTTTCCTCACCTTTTTTTTTTCTCTCTCTTTTTTTGTTTTATACCTAATTCCCCTCCTTTAACTTTTTGTCATCTCAGGTCTTCAATAAAGAGCTGGAAACAGAGTTTGATAACTTTGAGGACTGGCTGCACACCTTCAACCTGCTCCGTGGGAAGATCGGGGACAACGATGACAATGCAACAGAAGAGGAGCGAATAGTGGGGAGGTTCAAAGTGAGTTGAGTCGGGCCAGGGCAGGGGCAGTCCTTGCCGAGAGGTTTCTCTGCTGAAGCTGGTTTAGCAGGAAGGGGGTGGATGCGACAGAAACCAATTTAAATTGACCCAGGTGCAGGCGCCTTGCAGGGAGGGAGAGCCTCCAAGGATACCCCCAGAAATTGGAGTGCATCCACAAAGGCGGTGATCTGCAGGCAAACAGATCCTTGATGATTCTTATGGAAGGCCAAGAGAAAAGCAGCTCCTTTTTCTTGCCCACCGTGGAAATAAGTCGTGCCCTGGGTTATCTCTGTGAACCATTTTTCACCGATAGCAGTCACCTGGGCTCACAGCCATGTTGCACCATTGCCAGTCCCCAGGCGATGCAGGAGCACATCTGTCAGCTATAAGATTCCTGAACAAGAACCTTTTTGGGGGTGTGATCCTGGCCAGATGAAGCCTGTTGATGCCAGTTTTGCCCTTTGTTTGCTTAGCAGAGGAGAGGAGCAGGTGGTTCCCCCCCTTAGCTAGGATCAGATGCTTGGGGAGCATAGAAATCAGCAGTGTTTCATGTGGTAGTTCCCAGATTTTCCAGCCCATCCCTTGTCATTGCTTTCATTCCCATTACTTTTGTCCTCCTGTCAGTCTTACTCTTGGAAATCCCTGTCCATGAGCACCTTGCTAACCTGATTCCTCCACAAGCCTCCTTCCCTTTGTCCAATTCCTCTGCTCTTGGTTGCAAGCCCTGATGAGGTGCTTGTGCGGTGGAGGCATTTTTCAGCTCTGGCCCGTCTGCTCCAGCATGTGGCCAGAAACGAGGACACTGACAGGGTCCTCAGGAAGGGTGGTTTGGGATGGATCTGCTTACCCTGAGCCCCTGGGCAGCAGGACTCTCATCGGGCTCTGCGCTCCCTCGTACCAGGGCTCCATGTGTGTCTACAAAGTGCCGCTCCCTGATGATATCACCAAGGAGGCAGGATACGACCCCAACTTCGGCATGTTCCAGGGAATCCCCAGCAACGACCCCATCAATGTGCTGGTCCGAGTCTATATTGTGCGGGTGAGTATACCTGTGTGGGGTGGTGAGGCGAGGTGGTCCTGCGCTCCCTTCCACAGCACACACCCAGGAGCTGGTCCCAAAGCTGTAGGGATGTTGGGTTTTAGCTCTCGGTGCATCAGGGCCCAGGGCGCAGGATGAGGACTGAAGCAGCTCACTGATGGGGACTTGAATGGCGTCTCTGTAGCTGTGTGCTCCAAGCACTGGGAGCAAGAGAGACCCAAGCTCCTGCCAGATCCAGAGACTGGTATGTAGGATGGACCAGCGTGTCTGTCCTAGTGCTTAACTCAAGTGAATACTTTGGATCAGCCCGGACTGTGAGGTGCTGGTTCCTTACATAGCCACGACATCTCAGTGATGCTTCACTGTAGGCGTGGTGTAGACGCGGTAGTAGGGACATGGTTTAGTGGTGGACTTGGCCATGCTAGGTTTACGGTTGGACTCGATGATCTTAAAGGCCCTTTCCAACCTAAACGATTCTATGATTCAGTGCAGAGCAGAAGGGGAGCTGGCAGGGTCTAGTAGATCTGGTTGAAGGACATGGCACCTCCTTGAATGTATGCTGCATGATTATTGATCTGATCCAGCTAATGCACCTTTCTTTATATCTGGAGCGTGCCCTGGAAAAAGTCTTTTCCTGACCCCTAAACTACTCAGCCTTGTGTCCCCAGGCATGGGAGGGAGGTACTGTAGCCAGGCACTCGAGAGGGACCTCAGTCCTGCTAGAAGCACCTGGGCTGCTCTTTGTCACCACCTTCTCCCATCATTTACAAACGCAACCTGCTGTCGGCTCCCTCTCCCGTCAGCCTGATTCTCCATCCAGTGCTGCATCCCGTTGCCCAACGGGGGAAGGAGTCTCCCATCCATCACTGACAGACAGAGGCTGCAATAGTGGACACCAGCCTGGTCAGCACCAACAGCAACCAGGACCCAACAGCACCCAGGACTAGCTGAATGTGTCCTAGCCATGGGCATCTGTTGTTGTGTGCCATGAGGGAGGCTGAGACTGGAGAGTTTGGGGATACTCACCGCCTTTATGGGGAGAAGCCAGAAGCCCTTGGTCTGAATGTAGTGAGTGGAGAGAACGAGAGGGGAAGGGGACAGTCTTCTTGACATCTTGGTCAGGTTCTTGCTCTGGGTATTTCTTTAGAGGAGCCTATTTCTTTCCACTGATGAAAGAGATGCCAAAGGAGACTGTGGTTACGGCTCTCTGAGGGGAAACAGCCAGCCCCAACCCCTCCCCAAACCGGGACAGGGATTAACACGAGGCAGGATTTATCCCCAATTTAAACCAAGACACTGTTTAGGGGAACCAAAGTGCTTAGCCGCATGCCTACAGCCAGGCAAGGCCAGATGGTCCCAGGGATGGAGAATGGGGCCATCCCGGAGTTCTTTGCTGCTGTGGACGGCACTGATAGATCTCATCTGTTCTCTACAGGCCACAGACCTTCACCCAGCTGACATCAATGGGAAAGCTGACCCTTATATTGCCATCAAGCTGGGGAAGACGGACATCAAAGACAAGGAGAACTACATCTCCAAGCAGTTGAACCCTGTCTTCGGAAAGTGAGTTGCCCAGCCCTCTTACCTGTCTGCACCTGGAAGTGGTGGGCTAAGCCTGGGCCAAGCTTGCCAGCCCTTGGACCTGCACCCTAACTGTCCTACATCTGCTGCTTGAGCTCCAAAGATGAGACTCATCACACAGAACTTCCCTTGCAAGCCGTGTAGACATCCTCATTTCAGCCTTCTGTCCCCCTTTGCCAGCCCTATGGTCAGCATAGTGAGGGGTGTTTGAGACACCCATATCTGGCCAAGATTAAGTACCTACTTTAGGAATCGTTAGGCCTGAACTTGAATGAGAGGATGGCCTGGATCTCCAAGGACACACAAACTTAGTTTCAGGGCTCTTCAGACATCCAGGTCAAGCAATCACCTTGTGCCACCTCTTCTCTAGGGCTGCTGGATCTGAAATAGCCCGTGCTGAGATTTACTTAAAACCCCTACCTTGACCGTCCTGCGGTGGTAGCTGCCAATTAATCACTGCCCGCAGACCGGAGCAGACCCACCTCGCCCACGTGTCTGTCTTGAGTGGCAGCCAAACCCTTCAACAGCTTCTCTCTTTCCCCTCACCTAGATCCTTTGACATCGAGGCCACCTTCCCCATGGAGTCGATGCTGACGGTGTCGGTGTACGACTGGGATTTGGTGGGGACCGACGACCTCATCGGAGAGACCAAGATTGATCTGGAGAACCGCTACTACAGCAAGCACCGAGCTACTTGTGGGGTGTCACAGACTTACTCCATGTACGAGCAAAGCTTTCTCTGCCCAGCCTTCTGCCTGGACCCATGCCTGTCTCATCTTCCACACCAAGCCTAGATCTCCTGCAGGAATCTCCTTCATTTGGTGCCTGCTAATGGAGGAGTCTGTGCTCTACCCTCACTCTTAGGACAGGTTTTGTGACCAGCACCGCAGGGCAGCACCGGCGTGGGTTGTAAGGAGCCCAGGGTAGGGAGGAAGGGACTGAGGGGCACTGGTGGGTCTGGGCAGAGGGATGAGACCAGAGCTGGAATAGCAGCAGGGCCAAAGGAGCAATTCCGAGCATCAGGAGTCAAGCGGGGTGTGCCGGGAATTTCAGGTCTGAGCGTAGAGTAAAGGGGATGGGGTGGAAGGGTGTTAGCGAAGTGTAGAGTGGGGGCACAGGGGGACCTAATCTGCTCTGAAGGTTCACGCTTTATGCCTCAAAAATCCTTCCCCTGTAAATCCTGGGTCCTTCATGGAAGTAGCATTTGTTCTGCTGGCAGAGGGGAATAAAATCTCTTTTTCCTCCAAATCTTGCTACTACTTCACTGACCTTGCCCTCCTATTCACAGACATGGTTATAATACCTGGCGTGACCCCATGAAGCCCTCCCAAATCCTGTCCAAGCTGTGCAAAGAGGGCAAGGTGGATGGGCCGCACTTTGGGCCAGGAGGAAGAGTGAAAGTTGCCAACAGGGTCTTCACCGGCCCCACGGAGATTGAGGATGAAAATGGTACCTGTCCCATGGGATGAAGGTTGTGGAGGGGAGAAGGGGTCTGGGGTGTCCCCTCGTCATCCAGGGTAGGAGGCAGAGGTAGTGGCCCCAATCAGTAGCAGCACTGCAATCACTCTCCATCCACCACCTTAAATGGACCTTCCAGTATGTGACCAGTTAGACATAGACCACCCAGGCTGGTGCGTTGCTCAGGATCACTCATGGGCATCTGTGGTAGAGCATCCCCAAAGTTGCCTTTGAAAACTTCCTTCTGGAAGTGTATGCCCAAGGAGCAATGAAGACAGCCCACCCTGGCCTTTCCAGGGTTTAGGAAGCCATTCTCCATGTAACTGCATCCCTAAACAACGGTGGTGTCCCAGCGCACCCACGTGTGCTCGAGAAAGAGGGAGGCAGGCCAGGAGGGGTGCAGAAGAGGAGAACGTCGTCGATGGATACGGAGCTTGTTCAGCCTGGGAAAATGCAGACTGGCAGGGGATCTGGACCTCCTCTAAACTACTGGGGTTGAAGAAAGAGAGGAGTTGTTAGGAGGCGTTGGCTGAAGGACAAAGTGTACGCGAGGAAATGGAGAGGAGCAGCTAGGAGGAGGTTCTGCTCCCTGGGAGCAGGGGTAGAGGAAGAGGGTTGTTTGCTGTCCCTGGTGTCTCTCTGCCCACTTCTCCCAGCTCAGCCCTCCTTTTGCCCGCACAGGTCAGAAGAAGCAGACGGATGAACACCTGGCCCTGACCGTGCTGCGCCACTGGGAAGACATCCCACGGGCAGGCTGCAAGCTGGTCCCTGAGCACGTGGAGACGTCCCTGACAAACCGGGCATCGAGCAGGTCCTCGAAGTCCCAGAGCAGAATTGGAAGCCACCCACGCTGCAGGGCTTGCAGACTCTGCGAGCAAGGAGGAGAGATGTCGGCTGGGCACACCAGCCGTAACCCACCCTCGCATGGGCAGCGGAGGCATCACGAAAACGGGGGCCCA
>NW_009637215.1:1569-6234 GCF_000690535.1 Cariama cristata | reverse complement strand
CCCCCCAGCCGTAACCCACCCTGTCATGGGCAGTGGAGGCATCCTGTAAAGAGTGGCACTTGGGCATCAACAGCCCTTAACAGTCGCCTGTTGACCCTAACAGATTAAATCTTCAGTGCCTCTCCTGCTCCAGCCAACATCCATTTCATACCCCCAGGACCCTCGGTCCCTGACTCCCCACGCATGCCGTGCCATGAGACCCTTCTGCAGGGGGTGGAAAAGGACTCATGGGATGGGGGAACCCTGCCCTGCTCCACATCTGGCAGGGTTCGGTGCTGCAGGCCCTGCCCCACATCTGGCATGGCCAGACTGGTGGTGGAGGGCGGGGGGGACCGGGGTTTTTTTTGCTGGGTGGAGGGGGGCAAGGAGGGAGAAGGGGAGCTGACTGCGCCTCTCCAACCTTGCAGGGTCGCCTGGAGATGTGGGTGGACATGTTCCCCATGGACATGCCAGCGCCTGGCCCTGCCATTGATATTTCTCCCAGGAAACCAAAGAAGTAAGGAATCTGGGTACCTCGACCAGGCTGGCGTTTCCAGAGATCCCAAGACTGGAGGCATCAAGAGATGTCTTCCCCTTCCAGAGCTGCTCCTGAGGGATGGCATCCCACCTGTTCCAGTCCCTGCAGCTCCGGGTCTTTCTCGTCTGTGTAGACTAGGAAATTAAACTGTGTGCCCAGCCCTGACCCCCTCCCAGGCAAGGGCCAGGGTTAGCCCAGGGCCAGGCCCCCCGGGGCAGTTTGGGTGGGCCCTTTCCAGGCGGTGATGGCTAGAGCCTGGGGCAGGGAAGGTTGCTGGGACAGAGCTGGTCAACCCAAGCAGGACAGAGCAGCCAACAGGCAGTGTAATAAAGTTCTTTCCTCCCTACCCTGCCCTCTCCCAACTCGTTTAGAGAGAAGAAAGACATTTCTTCCCTCGACATCCCTCCTAGCCCTGCCTTACCCTGCTAAACCCTGTCCTTGGGCCCCTTTTCCCACCCCCAGGGCCGGGATACAGGGATGGCACTGGGCATCCTGGTGGGAGACTCTTGCACTCCTATGCCCAGCAGATGATGCCTTGGATGGTGAGAATATCCCTTGATCCCAGTGGGCTGCAGCTGGGGTCTGAGCAGCAGGGCAGGCAGCTGCAGGAAAGGTCCAGACCCCGGCACGGACTGGGAAAGCAGAGGGTTGTCCACAGTGCAGCCCAGGACAGCCGTGCTCAGCCGTGAGCTGGAGCTGAGATGTTCCTATGGATGGGCTGAGGAGAGGGTTGGCAGGTAGATAGCCTGTTTCAAGCAAGGTTATGCCTGGTTATTATCCTGGGGGTTTAATCCATCTCCCCTGTCTTTGCTGGGAGCACCTGGCACCACCTGACACCAGCTGTAGGTGCTGGAGAGGCAGAGGATGGGCCAAGCTCCCACCCATGGGTGCAGACAGGAGGAGGCTGGGGCTGGAGGAGATGGCCAGAGTCCCATAGCTGGGCTCAGCCAGGGCATCGCCAGCGGGAGATAGCAGAGGAGGTGGGTTAAGGACGCTGTAGATCCCCGTCCCCCCACCCACAGGACTCCCTGGTACTTCTAGCCATGCATTGTGGTTGTGGCCATGTGGCTGCGTTTCTTTGCCGCCGTCCCCCAGCCCTCCTCCAGCCTTCCCACCCGGCAGCTGCACCCTGCGAGGAAGCTGGCTTCTGCTCTTCCTCCCACCAGAGCTCCTTTCTCCATTACCAAAATTCCCGATCAAGGGCAATGTGACTGGGAAACCCCGGGTTGCTGCACACAAAAGGCAGCGCTGGGAATATCTCGGAGTCTCTGAACCTCCCAGAGTCCCCAGGACTGCGGTGCCCATCTCTAAGGGGGGACAGCCCTGCTGAGTAAGGTGGGGAAACCAGGAAGAGAGCTGGATTCAGACCCTATTTTAGCCACAAATCTACCAAAGAGCAAGCCTGGGCTGTCCCCTTGAGCCTTTGGCTTGGACTTCGCAGAGGTTCGGAGCAGAGGGAGGCAAAGCTCAGCCTGCCTAGGCTGATCTGAGCTCGTGTGGAGATCCCCCTCCTGTTCTACCCCTCGTGATCCCTCAGATAGGATCCCTGGGAGCAGTTCCCTGCCATCTCGGTGCCTGGCCCTGGCTCCTGGCAGCATCACCCCGTTCCCTCCTGTCCCTTCCCCTGCCCCCCTGCCTCACCTCCTTGTCTCCCTTCCTCCTGCCAGATATGAGCTTAGAGTGATAGTGTGGAACACAGACGAGGTCATCCTGGAGGACGATGACTACTTCACTGGCGAGAAATCCAGTGACATTTTTGTCAGGGGGTAGGTACAGCGTGGCACATCAGTGCCACCTCCTCTGCTTCTCCCTGGGGGGGGTTGCTAGTGCTCGCTGGGGTCCCCGGGGTGGTTTTGGGGTGGGGAAGGGGACGGGGGGCTACACCACGGACCATGGTGCAGGGTCAGATAGCACCAATGCTGCCGTTGTCTTCTGTGCTGTGTTTCTTGCCTCTCCATCTCTCTGTCTTGGCTGCACAACCCACTGCGTGTGCCCGGCCGGGCTGCCCAGCTTTGAGCTGCGGGTTGTTATCTGGAACACCGATGAGGTGGTTTTGGAAGACGATGCTTTCCTGGCGGGAGAGAAGATGTCTGACATCTATGTCAGGGGGTAATGGCCAAGGCCTCGCCGCTTGGTTGCATCTGCCCTTCCTCCCCTTTTTGAGCTTGTCCTGGTGCCCCTACTTGGCATTTCAGCCCTGCAACCTCCAATTCCAGCATCTGGAGCCAAATTGCGGTTGGGTCCCATCTCTGCTTCGCTCTCATTCAGCACCAAGGGAAAGCCCCTTCCAAAACTTCCCTGTAGAGAGATGAGGGGACCCCTCAAAGCACAGTTCTTTACAGGACCTCAAATCAATGCCACGGCATTTCAGGCTGGTGGCTGTGGCTACGCGGTGATTTCCCCCCAGTCTGTTAAACTGCTCAGTGGTTCCTCTGCAGCCTCGCCAGCTCAGGCCAGGTCTCCTCTGCTTGCACCTCGTGCTGCTCTCAGATCTGTTTGGGCATCTCGGGTCCTATCAGCCCAGTGGCTTTTCTGCAATGGCTCTGAATGCAAGATGCTGTGGCCCTTCCCCGCCTGTGTGCTGGGGCATCACTTGGCCTTTGTGTGTTGTGGGGCACCGGCACGCTCAGAGCCCAAGAGAGCAACCCTGCATCAGGCGCAGGACAAAGAGACGCACAAAAAACCTGAGAGCATCCTGGGGAATGGAGATGCCTTGGCTCAGCAGAGAAAGGGGCTGGGGCCACTCACAGTCTTTAAAACAAAGCTGTGTTCCCCTGGGCCCCGGACTTGCTGGTATGGAACATCCTCCGTGTCCCTTTTGCTCTGGGAATCCTGCTCGCTGGAGCCAGAAAGTTGGGGGTACAAGCCCATGTGATGGCAAGGTCGGTACGGCCACCCCATCTCCCGGGGTGGCAAGACCAGGACCCCGCCATCTCCAGTGACACGGTGCCTGCCTCATCCGGGCACTTCGGGTCCCTTGGCTGGAGATTGGGTCAGCAGAGACAACCCCACCCTCGAGCAGAGCCTGGAGACCTAAATACCTCCGATGGGCTCGGGTCGTGCCTCCGAGGGGCCCGGGCCGATGTGCCCTGGCACAGGTAGCCTGCGGTGCCCGGCACAGACCGCTGCCGTCAGGGGAAGCCCAACTACCCCATGGTGGAGCGAGAAGGTCTCCACAGCCTCCCCTGGGCCTGTCTGCTCCACCGGTGTGGGATGGGGACATCTTTCCAGCATGCTCTGCTCCAGACCCCCCAGCAATGCTCCTTGCTCCTGTCCACCTCTTTAACATCTCCCTGCCCAGAGAAAGACCTCTGACAACCCACTTGCATTTCTTGCTCTCCAACTCCCCTGTTCCCTCTAGGACCCTCCTGCCCCACCATGCCCATTTTGCCCCTTGGAGATGCTGCTGCAGTGATTAGAGCAGCCCCAGCCCCTCGCTTACACCTTTTGGGTCCTTCCAGTCTGTCCCGGAGATGGACAGGATGGTCCTGTGCCCTCTCCTCCCTCCCGTAACGTGTGCCATCCCTCTCACCCCTCTGGGCCCTGCAGGTGGTTGAAGGGTCAGCAGGAGGACAAGCAAGACACGGACGTCCATTACCACTCACTCACTGGTGAAGGCAACTTCAACTGGCGCTACATCTTCCCCTTTGACTACCTGATGGCGGAGGAGAAGATCGTCATCTCCAAGAAGGAGTCCATGTTCTCCTGGGATGAGACCGAGTACAAGATCCCAGCTCGCCTCACCCTGCAGGTCTGGGATGCTGACCACTTCTCGGCCGATGATTTCCTCGGTAAGCGGGGGGTCCGCTGAGCTGGGGCAGGGGGGCAGCCAGGAGGGAGCCCATGGTGGGACGAGCAGGGAGCAGTGTGGGACGAGGCAAAGCCTATAGAGGAACAGCACCTGGAAGGGCAGCTCTGCTCCTCAAGTCCACAACATCTACAAACCCCTTTGGATGGTGCTGGGAAGAGCAGGTAGGACGAGAGCCCTTGTCTCTGCTGCTGTTCTTCTAAGGCTGCTCCTGTAGCAACGATGTCAGCTTTGTTGTTCCCAGAGCTAGTTCAAAATTGCTCTCCAGGGCAGGAGATGCTGGCCCAGCCCACCTCCAGCCAAGGGCTCAGCATTTGGGGGTGCCAGCATCTGTGCTCCC
>NW_009637215.1:0-1271 GCF_000690535.1 Cariama cristata | reverse complement strand
ATCTCGGGGGGGGGGCTGAGGTGGGGAGCACTGCCTGGGTCTCAGCACAACTCTCTGCTCCCCGCAGGGGAAAGTCGAGGCTGAACTGCACCTTCTGACGGCAGAGGAGGCAGAGAAATCCCCCGCGGGGCTGGCTCGCAACGAGCCTGATCCACTGGAGAAACCCAAGTAAGTAGGAAACCCCGCTCCCCAGCAGGCACCTGGCTTCGGGGAGATGCTGTGGGGTGGTCCGCAGGGAGGGAGCCAGGTATGGGGAGGCGAGGTAGGAATGAGGGTCGTGGGCAGAGCCATCTCTACTGGTTCCCCTCATTGCCTGCTATTCACTGCCCCACTGCTTTTTCTTCCTCTGTTCCTCCTCTGCCTCTCTCCTTGGCTCCATCCCCTTTCCTTGGCCTCCCACCACCTCCTCATCCCCTCCGGTCCTCACCACCAGATTCCAGCTTCGACTGGAATCCTTGCACTCCCTCACGAACCAGCATTACTCCGTCTGGCACATGTCGTGCTGAGTCCCCTTCTGCACTCTCCTGATCCTCCTGGTTGGGCCCTTTCACTCACCCGGGGAAGGGGATCCTGCACCTCCCTCTGCCCACCAGGTCCATCGTTGCCCTGCCTGCCGTGCATCCCTTCTCCATGGCATTAACGACGGGTATTTGCTTCCCCTGCAGCCGCCCGGACACGTCCTTCATCTGGTTCCTGAACCCGCTCAAGTCCATCAAATACCTCATCTGCACGCGCTACAAGTGGCTCATCATCAAAATCGTGCTGGCCCTCTTGCTCCTCATCATGATCGCCCTCTTCCTCTACAGCATGCCAGGCTACATGGTCAAGAAGCTGCTGGGAGCGTGAAGCATGGGAGCCTTTCCCATGTCCCCAGCCCCGTGGCACAACCTTCCCTGGCTCCGTGTCCTTCTCCTCCCCACAGCCTCTCGGTGGACGTCTCCTCCCTGCTGCTGCTGAGCCTCCTCTTCTGCATTCCTCCTCTCTGGGTCCCGTTTGTGGCTTTAGTCCTGGAGAAATGGGGCTGGAGGATGGTGTCGACCTCACCGGGGCTGGTGGAGGTGCCCAGCTGGCCCAGGGCTGGGGACCTTGGAGCCCTTTGCCCCCCGGGGCCATGGCCGATGCCCTCCCGGGGAGCTCAGCCCCAGGAAGGGGAGGGAGAGCTGGGGCTGCATCGCTGGAGCTGTGGGAATCGCTCCCGAAAGGCTCGTTGGAAGGATATTCAGAAGCAGGGATGGAGTAGGGACCTGGGACAGCTGGGGACACGCCAGCCC
>NW_009637214.1:75838-92316 GCF_000690535.1 Cariama cristata | reverse complement strand
CACGCGAGGGGGCCGTCGAGCCGTGGACCGGCAGCGCTCCCCACCCCCGCGTATCCCCGGCACTTTTAACCACATCCTGGTTAAAAACGCAATGAAATGCCCTTTTAGACTTGGCAACCGTGCCACTCGTGTTTTTTTTGCACACCTTGGGTCTAACGCTGGGATGTTTTCTCGTGGTATAGCTTCGTTTTCGGGCATGCTGACGTGGCTGGCGTGGGGCTCCCAAATTTAATCCCTGCAGGTGATGCTGGCATCCTCTCTTCGTGTTGTCCCACACAGTAGTTTGCCTTAGGTCTTGCCACTGGTCCAAATCCTGTCTTCAGGAGGTCCTGAAGAACGTGAGTATGGTGCTGGCGGAGAAACCGAGACCCTGCTCTGCCCGCAGCTATCCAGAACGTATAAATACAATTCAATGAAAACTTTTTATTTTTTTTTTCCTCCTGAAAGGTTTTATACTACTGCAGAAGCCCAAAGGCTACTTCTTGCTACCATTACAGGCTGCTGCTTTTATGAGTTATATGCACTGCTGGGGCCAAGATGCCATAGAGTAAATTAAAGGGGAAAAAAAACCCAACAAACACCACAAAGGAATTGTTCTCTACAGTCCTGCTTCCAGTTCCCAGGGCATATGGGTTGGGGGTGTGGTGTGGTGTGGTGGAGGGGCAGGTACTGGTGTGGTTAAATCAGGGTTAAAGCCTTTGAAAGTCTGGGAATGATTATTTAATACTTCCTTTTAAAGGGAAGAGTAAGGGTGGGGGAGCAAGTATCCACTACTTCACATCCAGGGCTCTGCCTGTCTGTGGACACAGGAGGTGGTACGGGGTAGTACAGCCTCCACACCACCCACGCCTTGGTGAAAATGTGCTCTGGATTCAAACTGAACATCCAGGACAAGGATGGAGAACATGTGTTGCCCACCGAGAGAGGAAAAATGCTGAAGAGATCATAGAATCATAGGGTGGTTTGGTTGGTAGGATGAACTTAAAGATGATCCAATTCCACCCCCCCTGCCGTGGGCAGGGACACCTTCCACCAGACCAGGTTGCTCACAGCCCCATCCAACCTGGCCTTGAACAATCCCAGAGATGGGGCAGCCACAGCTTCTCTGGGAACCTCTGCCACTGCCTCACCACCCTCACCGGGAAGAATTTCTTCCTGATATCTCATCTAAATCTTCCCTCTTCCAGTTAAAGCCATTGCTCCTTGTCCTATCACTCCAGGCCCAAGTGCTTTCATTTTGTAGATGTTTTACAGCAGTACACCCTGCAGCAACCACTACGTTCCTGGGGTTACAGTCTCTTACATTTTTTTTGTCTGCTTTTTATTGCTTTTGTGCAATTATTTCTTCTGTACGAGAGGATAACTGAGTGAGATATAACCACATGAATGTTCCTGTGATTACTTGTGATGACTAAAATAAGCTAAGGGGGATTTCTCAGTGTTAGGAAATTCTCTAGCAACTTGCAGAAGAAATGAAGATGAGAGAATTTAAATCTTTTAGAACTGAGTGGCTGAGGCCATAAATATATATCCATCTAAAGATTCAGACAGCTGGGAAATACTAGGGGAGTAAAGCAAAAATTATGCAGATCCGACGTTTAGTGGCAGACTTGGGAACCAGCCTGGAGGTTTTTCTTGGGAATTCGGCATCAGAAGCAAGTAACGGATGGTGGGACAGGTAAGGGCTGTAGGACCAGCAGTAGATATGGACTGCGGTCATACAACACCAGGTGACAGCTCTGCCACCAACCCGCAGAACATGAACACACTCAACACAGTGCATTGGTCTTTTCCCAGCCCTCTGGCTATGATGCAACTGCATCATTGCAGTAACAGTATATTCCTCAAATTTTATCTCATTATGTTCCAGAATTGGTTATGAACACAATTTTTTACTTTCGTCATTACTGAGACTTCCTGATAGTACTTTTTTTCAGCAAATATTCAGAACGTATTCTTGTTTACTCACATGAGTATCTTGTTTGTCTTCTCCCTGATTCTCCTTACGAGACATAGTTCGGGCTGAGAATTTCCAAGAGAAAAAAATATTCCACCCTAGAAAAATGCGTGCAAATCAGGGAGTTTTTGAAATAGCAACATGTGTTTCCCCCTCTGCAACAGAGGAGTAAAGCAACTGAGTGTACATTTCTATTACCCACACAGGCTTTCAGTGAAATAATTTGTAGCATGTAGTGCAGAATCTTTCCTTTAAGGCGTTTTTTGTATCGAATAGCTTCCTGGTTAAATACTTTACCGTGACTTTGTATTTTTACAGTTTCCTTAGTTAATTCAGTTGTTAAACTTAACAAGGTGTTGTCAAGATCAGCTGGAAGGTTTAAGACACGCTTTAAACACACCTTGTCCTCTGGCTATACAAACGTGTCTCCAGCATCAGCAGAAGAAATGGCAGTGGCTTCAGTGAGTTTCCAGAGGGCTGAAAAAAGAGAATACCCAGAATAATGTCTGAAACATTAACTGGAGTCTCTTTTCGAGGGCAGTTGGTGAAAAATGACTGTATTTACAGACAACAGGCTTTTGAGATCCAGCAATGGTGTACTTAGCATGAGCTAAGAAGAGAAACTGCTACAAAACAAAAGCAACAGGCAAGAGTTATGACTCCTCTCTTCTGTATGAATGCCAAAATTTTGTTTCCAAACCGGACTGCCCATTCCCTTCTCCAGTATGGTGTTTGCCATAGGCATATGAAAACCAGATGAAACAGGCTAGATGCCATCATGTATCAACCTCCTGCGCTTTCCCCACTTAACAACAACAGGTAATTGTTAGACCAGCTTTATAGCTCCAAAACTGGTGTGCTGAGAGGTAAGGTAAGAGGTAAGCTTTGCCGGTCACTGCAACTTATAGGTTTTATTGCTGGTGGCAAGATTTGTTTGCTCAGATATGACCTTCTTGATTTTATGTTTGCCAAAAGATGAGTAATTAGAACAATGAGCTCTGGCATCTCTGTTATTCAAAGGAATGGCAATTAATCCAGATAGTCATAGGCTGATTATTATCCCTGTTATTAACTATTGCTCCGTATCCTTCCCAAATCTACTTGGACATTTGCAAGCACTCTCTACTATTACGAGTGTTAATCAACATTAGGACTGATGTTGTTGGGGACAGTGCAAGGTCCTTTCTGATCCTGGTGCCTGACGGTCTCTGAGTTAGAGCCCTTGCCCTGTTGGCTTTGAGGAATATCACAACGGTTGTCCTGCTTCGATGTACTCACAACGCGCTCAGAGCTGTGCGCTGTCACATGGATTACAATCAAATCTCATGCTTGTGTTGGCCAATTTCAAGGTCCAGGAAGCTGTTCCTGACGTTCAGCTATCCCATGTGGACTTTTATTTTGTTTTTCTCTGCAGCCGAAGGGCAGGTACCAAGCAGCACCCAGTATGTGGGGGCTTTACAGAGGATCCCCCTTCTCAGGTCAGGGAGCTGCAATTTTTGGGACCCAGCTGTGCTGGTACAGACGTCACCAGCAACAGCAGTTCACTGTTAGGGGTAACCGTATCCACTGATTAGCTGAGAACATAACAATAAAGTGATAAAATCTGTGAGGCAGTTTTTATCAGATCAGAGTAGGGGGGTTTTGCCTTCGCAGCACGGGATCTGGCTCTCTGGCAGGGACTCTATCACAGGTCAGCCTTGGCTCTGCGTTGAGGACAGACCAGCATCTTCAGCTTTCTGCATCTGAGCACAGTTCCAGTCTCCAGAGGACGAATGCACTCTGAGCTCTGACATCGCTTCCAGAGCAGAGCCCCTCTGTTGATGGACTCACGAACTCGAGCTGGAGTTGCCTTGGGCATTTTTTGCAGGGATGTGGTAAAGTCCCCATCAGCGGAGGTTTTCAAGATGCAATTGGACAGAGGGCTAGATAATCTCTTCTAGGCTCCCTTTCCCGTGAAATGTTGGACCAGATGATCTTTTGAGATCTTTTGGGTTTCTCTATGATTCTATGATCTCCACGTGGCACACCACGCTGTGGTGTAGACATTGCCTCAAGGACATGTGGTACCCAAGCTGATGGGCTGGATGGCTTAATGAACTCTTTTGACACTAATCCCTGGGAAGTAGAGACTCAAGACTGCCTCAAAGGCAATATTTGAACTGGTGATACCTATAGCTCTGCAAAGGCAAAGCTGATGTGTTATCAGAGCTCAGCCACCCCTGCATGACACTGAACAGTGGAATTGCAGTGCCACTGGTTGGAGATGTGTCACTCTTTAGCTAGATATAGACACCTTCCTCCACCTTCAGTCCCATGACCTTCTGCAGTGGGAACAGAGGGACCGGAGGCTTTAACTCACAGCCCAGCAGTAGATTTCTGTTGGCCTGATGACGGGGTCTCAGTCTCTGTTCTCCCTGAGGAGTGTCCCAAGTGACGAGCATGAAGCTGTGGAGGTCCCTGCCTGAGGACCCAAGCTGACAAACCTCTTTTGTGGCTCCGAGGTAGGATTTCAGCAGCACCTCCATGTCCAGGTGAAGAAACTTGTCCCAGCTTCTTTTCCAAAACTGTACAGATGAATGGTGGAAAACAAAAAGAAAACAGGACTTGTCTAGGTCTCTGCAGAAAAACATCTGGAGAGATAGGAATAGACTCTTGCAGCAGGAAACTGGCTTGTGCAAACATCCACGAGTGAGGAACCTCACAGCAGAGGAGGCCTGAGCCAGACAATAAATATAGTATTAAATGTTTGTGTCTGATAGCCTCCAGAGGAGATGTCTGTGTGAGTTCCGTTTCAAGGCCATTAAACAATGTGCCCCTACTTTTCTCCTCAGTCATTGCTATGAATTTCAAATGCTTCTGGGTAGACTAATAGGTCTATTACTTGTACTCTTTAGATGAAAGGTGTTATAAAGTGTACACAACCATTTAGTCTGATCAGATTGACCATGTAAGCTATACTTCTCTTGAAACCTTTTAAGTTACCTAAATTTAGAGCGCACTATAAATCATGTAAAACAGAAATTACACGGTGATTATGCATCCCGTGAAAAACGTGGGTGAGAAATCACGCCTTTGATTATAAAAGATGAAATGTAAACTGTATGCAGTCCAATGCAGCCTGGCTCATTTATATTGCCTCGCATCCTGGTACGTTGCTTATGAAGTGGCAACATATGGAGCTGAGTGCTGACAGAGATGACAAACTACATTTCCAGAAGCAGCACGGCTGCCTTTATGGACATTAATCAACAAACTGAGAGACCTAAAATGAAGGGGAAATAATAATAATAAAAATAAGACGACTTAGGGCAAGGAGGCTTCTCTGGATGTGACTCAAAGCCTGAGGAAATCCAGACCAATGCTTCAGCACGGTAGTGAGGAGAAGTTTTTGTGCTATAGGCATCTTGTTCACATGTGCTGAGGTGTGCAAGGCTCAGAAGTCCTTAGATAAACCTGAGATAGACAGGAAGAAAAGAAAAAAATACATACGTAAAGCATAGTTCGGTTTTGGTCAAAACTACCTCTAAGCAGATGTCAAAAAGTTTAGCTGAGAGTTTGAACATTTTCATTTTCTGAAGGGTAGGCTGTAATAAGCCTGTCACTGAATTAAACACAGTAACCTGGTGATTTTAATGAAACTTTACATCAAAGATGCACAAGCTACCTGCAGCTAAATTAATATTCAAAAAAAAGGGGGCAGAATGTGCTGGATGAAGCACCAGGCCTAACCAGAAGAATAATTGTGTTAGAAAGCAGTATTGGGAAAAAACCTCCATTTATGGGGAATGGAAAAACGAAGGAGCAATCAGAAAAAATTCTGTATGCTAGATGCCATTAAGTAAGGGAAAAAAAAGAGAAGTGTCGAAAGTAAAATTTTTTGGAAGGATTGGGGAAGGATTTCAATACAAACAGCAAAAGCTTGTTTAGGCAGGTAACTATGAAAAGGAAAGAAGCTGGATTATTGTGCAGAAAGGATATTTTAGAGATTGGAGATAATCCATATAAGGCCCAAACTTAATGGAAGTTCTGCTTCATTTTTTCAGAGATGAAGACAACAAGCACTGCAGAAACAAAATAAATTAATAAGGTGAATGAGGGTATGAAAATGGAAATTACTGCATCAAACTGCTTCATAAATGCAAATTGTATGAAACAATTTGCATCAGAGAAAGTATAAGAAACTGGCCACAAGAAATGACACCATTATTTCTAAGAAATGTATCGAATAATAGGCCAACAACCACAGATAAGAAAATAGCAAATAACATATAATAAGGAAAGGGGAAGAAGTAGTGAACTTAACTTTTCCATTAATGCCACTGAGAAAAACGTATGTCTATTTTCACGTTAATGTATGACATAATGGCATAATGCTTGAAACAAAGCAGCAAACCACATTACTAAGCACTGTAATTTGCTATGTCGTTGGATGGGCTATATGTTGCAGTACATGAGGATATGAAAAGAACTTGCAGATGGCACCGTTCCCATAGATTTGCATAGCAAAAGATCAGTATATAGTTTCTTTACGCAGCCAAAAATCTCACATATTCAGAATTTTTATTAATGCCCAGGTATGAAGCAATTGTAGAGTCCAACAGATCTCTCTTGTGCTCAGCATATGTCCTCTGTTGGAAATACGCATGAATTATGATTCCAGCCAAGCTCACAAATACATGGAAAAGCTTTAATGGAGATGATAAGATCCTTGAGTGAGCTTGCTGGTAGTGTGGCTGAGCAAAATACAAATAATCTTAATAAAAATGAGAAAACTAGCGCAAGTTCCTGCCAGTATAAACACACGACAATTTTAAGGTGATCTTTCTCATGCTCATTGTAACTGTAGGAGAAGGGGAAGATGGAAGTCAACGGAGTCATGGAGTGAGATATTACTCATTGTGGCTGTTGTAAATGACTTCCCCAGAGGCTGTAATTTCTTTGAGGAACTTGCTCGTTCTAATGCATTTCACACACTAATCATGCCTATAATTGATTCTGCAGTTATCTGCACTTCTGTGGTCTGCTTTTGGTCCTGACTAATAGTCCTCTGGGGTGGTATGTCTCACCGAGTGTCCCATTAGGGACCACTGAGCCTGCCCAGGTCTTGCTGAACAAGAGCAGTTCGGGGCTTTGTAGGTCTGTGCTTGGGGATATCAACTTCTCTGTTTCTGAGAGGGCAATCTTCTGATGGATGGGAGGCACTATACTCTACATTTTTGGATTTAGCACTGAAGGATCAGTTATCCCAAGCAAGTCTTTCCAAGATGAACACTCAAGTATCTCTTACATATTTTTCAGGAAGTCAGTGGAGAGCAGACGATTCATGAGGGAACCGGTTAAGCAGAACAGAGATTTTTGGGAACCCACTCTCTTTTTTGAGAAGAGACCAACATCGCCTCATTTCGACATATTTTCCTGAAATGAGGGTACAGAAGAGGCAACCTTCTGTGTTTTCTTGCATGGTGCTTTGGCAATTACTGCTGCCCACTGGGCTCCCTGGACTTTATTGCATTTAAAACGATGGACTGATCTTTTCTCCAAACTCACAAGGCGGTGTGACCCAACAGTAGGACAGGGTGGTTGGTGTGCTCCTGGCATGCCTTACAGCACACGAGCACTTACTGAGCTTTAGCAGAAAAATAGATGCTGAGAAGCCAGGAGCAGATGCAACTCTCTGCATCCTAGTACCACCCCAGAGACCTCTCCAGTCACACAGGGAGATGCCCAGATACAGTATGAGCTCCAAGAGCAGAGGGTTTTCATCTTGCAGTTTCAGATTTAGGTGCCAAATTCCACCTAAATCCTTCTTTAGGTAATTTAATCCTACACTGAATCTAGCCTTCAGCTGTCTCTGACTTAGATCACCTGTAAAGCATTTTTGTCCTGAGGCTGGAAGCCTTTTGGAAGTGAGTGCCTGTTGCCTTTGGTTTGTAGAGAAATTAGCACAGCAGGGCCTTGAGATGATTTCACAACTTCTTGGTATGAGCTAAGCCAGGAAGACTGGGTCAGAAACACTGATGCCTTTTATTTGTGCAACGTGAGTATGACATGTTATCAAATCAGAACATAGCAAACGATGTGGAGGATTACTTTGAAACGAATGGCTTTCTAACAGTGTAAAAATGCCATTCAGTGACTCTGCTAATTGTTAGAATATTTTACAGTTAGGGAATTTTACTTAAGAATCTCCCAGCCATGTAAGAAATACAAAAAAAAATTCCTGAAAACAGGTAAGACTGAGCATTCAGGACAGACCTGTGTCAGGAGACAGGCTTGTTTGAGAGAATTAAAATCACAGTTTGTTCAATGTAACCAGACAGTGAGTATGCAGTCTTTGGCTATTTATAACTCACAAATAAGGCAAGCAGACAGCTAATATAGCCAGGGGCCAGCAGTAACAGAGCAATGCAGTTTTATTAGCAAGCCTAGGTGGACGTGTCATTTGATATATCCATGTGTGAAAGTATTTTTATGATCTGTATGTTAAAAAAGGTCACGGAAGCTTTAAATATGAAATTAAATAAAATTAAACCTTACTGAAGATAGCCGGATTCCTCAGGCACTCGGAGTCTCTCAGTGGTTTAAACAATAGTTGTAGATAGAATTGGGCTAATCACAGGGGACTTCAGTCTATATGGAAAAATCCAACATAGCCAGCTTTACAATGGTTAGAGAAAGAAACATCGTTTAGAAACATACGGCAATTATCAGGCAATAGAGAATAATAGCTGCTTAATTATAAACTTCTGCATGTAGACTTTCTGACATATGAATTGAAAAGTATTTTGGTTCAATTAAAATGTTACAATCAAAATAATTAGATTGGATTGTGAGATCTCCATTCCATTGACCAGTTGACCCCATCAGCTGGGTAATTAGCCAGCATTAATCAGTTAAGCTCCAGCAGAGGTGTTAGTTGGTTTAATACACCTGTATTTATGTCTTGCAGAGATAGCTTTATGTTGTAAAAATGAAACAAAATAACTGACCCCAGTTGATGCCATTTCAGGTATTCCTGTTTACTCTTTGCTGTGCTGAGCTTCTTGTCTGGAAATATTTGCTGTGATGTGCCATGGTCTGCCTTTTTGCTGAAGCCCCAGAGAGGCTCTGATAGTCCCCGGTCGGCTGCTCTGCAGCTCCTGCCATCCCTGGAGGAAAGCCACCCATCGCAGGAGAGCTGCACGTCCCATCAGGGCCGCAACAACATTAACACACTCATCGTTCACTGTTGGAGAGGAAAGTTTCCATCCCTTTTTTATTTTGGCAGGTTTGTCTCCAGTTAATCGCTTGCTTTTTTTATATCTTTTGGATTTTTTTGACAAAAACAAGTTTATGAAGGAAGTCCATGGTTTTTCCATCATTTTTCATATTCTTCATTAAAAGAAAAAAAATCGGTGAAAAGAAGGTTTAACCACTACAAGTGGCAGCTGATTTTTAAAACAGAAAAAAAAATAAATCAGTTTCTTCCTTAAAGGCTTACAGTCTAAAATTTTCAATAAAATAAGGGAAAAAAGACAAATGCATAGTAACTTTGTGTTTTCTTTGAAGGTACAGCAATAGCTATAATCATGACTCCGGTAAATCTGCCTGTGGAATGCCTTGTGCTTGAGAACCTGTGGCTGATGGGACGAGACGGGAAAGAACAAGGTAAGCATTCTTGAAGATACTGATCCTTTCAGATATTTCTTATTGCTTACTTATCCCTGTGCTCAACAATATATTCCTTATGACGATTTCATAGTTGTGCAAAAGTTAGATACTATTAGCAATGGCTTAGCTTGCCTCTCCATTATACTGCGTTCAAGCAGCCTGTTAGCCTCTACTTCTGTCTCCATAAAGAATTTACTCTTCTGCGGGGAAGACATCTATTCATCATTATTATAAGGACAAGGCAAATTATTTCCCCTCAAAATTTCTCCTCAGCTTTTTTAGGTCTCAAGTAACTTTTACTCCAATTTTCTTTATTTTCTTTGTAGGTGTCAGTGAAAACACATAGTTTTCTCAAGAACCAAGTCAATACTAACTGGTTGCTGTATTGTTTTCAAATAACTGGAATGACCTCCACATTCTGTGTTCAACTTTATATTCAAGTTGCAAAGAGGTCTTGACGGAGTTAATGAAAAGTATATGATTAACAATTCCTTAACATTTTGTTTCTTCCCCAAAATGTGTTTCTCAAATGCCCTCCAGCTCTGCATGGTGTAGAGGGAAACTGAGGAGCATGGAAACGTGAGGCTATGCAGCACATCACCATAATGGGCTATTTTGCTGTGTGATTTTTGTATTTGAATGTAATGAAATTGGGTGGACGTGGTAAAGGAGAACAGTGAACCAACTCATCCTGGACTCTCTTGTCATGTCTGCTAACTGTGCCTGTCAAGGGTCCTTAGAATACGTCCCAAATTATTGTTGATAACATTTGAAATTTTAACTAAAGCACCTTCAGAAAAGATAATAAACCAGAATGTGTGGGGGATGATTATGGGAGCCCATTGCCTCGTTTGACCAAAATACAATGGGATGAAGAAGCTGAGAAGGACAGCGGAGAAACTTTGATCACTCTGGTGTGGAAAAGTCCCACAGGTACAAGCAAGATATTGCAGGATCACAGATCGCAGGTAACTTGTTCTCTAGCTCATAATGTAAATTCACATTGCATATATTTTCAGAATAGTCAATGATTTTCTTCTTGTCATTGTATTTAGGTTTTTGTACTAATGAGTCTGCTCATGACTGCCCATCGAAAGACCCCATTCCCAAATACACATATGTTAATTATTTGCAATTATAATTACCATGGCAGAAGTCCCTTTTTCAAGGAAACTACTACCTTTAAGAAAGAAACTTGAGTTTTAAAAAAAGCCACTAAAACTTCAGTTTGCTCAGTGTTTTCATTTTCCCTTTCTTCTTCAGTCTTTTCATCTATGTCCTATTTTCATTTTTATCTTGCTGCTGGAAAAGACAGTAGCAGGGCAGAGCTCTGATAAAATCAAAAGTGCTTATGTGAGCATTTGAACTCATCTTACACTTCAAATATAAAATTACACAGCTGACACCAGAATCCAACCTTGTATTGCTACAGACACTGCTAAGAGAGAGAGTAGAAAACTTTAGGTTGGAAGGCAAAGATTTTATGTTCTTTCATTTTCCCTCGTGCTGGAGAGGAAAGATCGTTCCTACAGACTGATGCCAAGGGTTGCACAGCTTGTGACACCACGTGTTTTCTTACGGACCTCTGTGCTCTTCACCCTCTTCTACGGCAACATGAAATGTAACTCTTCTCATGTCATCAGTATTAGGAAAAGCTGTGGTGATTATAAAATTGGGAGAAAATTAATTTCAGCCATCAAATCATAACCTTTCTGTGTGCCTTTCTTACAGAGACACCTGGAAGAGTGCAAAGCCCAGTGAAGAATATGTAATTCTTATTTCCATCACAGCTTTAGATCTGAGTTTTGTTGGGGAGTGTCATAGGGTTTTTACACTTTTAATTGCTCCTAGGAGAAAAGTTTTCAAAATCTCAAAAAGTCCATTTGAATAACAAAATAGCTTTCAATTTAGCTGATGTAAACTAGTAACTTAATGGGGAAAAATTTTCTGTTTGTTGATGAAAAAAGCAGTTTTACTTTCTAGAAACCAAGCATTTTAGCCTGCATGGGTTTTGCAAGACTTGCAAATACATGAGGATGTTAGCCTTAAAAATGTAGGCAACAATGCAGAGAGTGAGTGCAGAATAAGTTGGTAAGAGCACAACAAATATCACTCAACAAGTAGCACTTTGGAGTAAGACGTTATTACCAATTTTAACATTTGATTATCCATTCGAAAGTATGTATTTCCAGTTACCTTTCCTAAAACAGCAGCCTTCTGTTTTTCTTATCTGAATTAATCCTGCTTATCATCTGTCGTCTTAAAAACAGAAATAAAACCAGGACACATTGTAAAAATCACAACAATCTTTGCATTGCTCCATTTTCAGTTTCTTTAGAATAATGATATTCATTCACATTAAATCAGTTTATTTCTTTTTTGGAACAACTGATGCAGTTCTACTGGAAAATATTTATTCCCTTGGCTAAGGACAGTGTTGATACCTTCTTTAATTTACGTTGCTATTCTGTCAATGGCAAACCGTAATATTTCCAACATATAAGGAGTGGTTGCTATACACCATGCTGCATAAACAGACATGAAAATAAACCCATTCATTCAGAGGGAAAAGAAGAGGTGGGGCTGGAAGAAGGTTTCCAGCCCTCTGAGCCAAATATTCTTCTGCTTAGGCCAAAAAAGGAGCCCCCCCGCCCCAAACAGAAGCAGTCTCCTTGTGCATCGCTCACTACTACTTGTCAAAATAAATTGTATATTATATATTTAGGAGAAAAGAATAACCAAGCAATTACAAACGGCTCAGGCTAATTTTAATTCTGTTAAACAGAATTAATTAATCTACCTCAGAAAAATACAAGTCACCAGCTTACTAATTTTTTTTTCAAAGCTTTTTATAACTTTATAAGAGGAAAAATTCCAGAAGAGCAATCCGTAGCTGCAAAGGCAGCTGCCTAAAACATGACGATGATAATTTACTTCTATGTGCCTTTGACATTTTTCTTGGGTGAGAAAGAAAGATATTTAAGCTTCATAACACAAATATCAAGACTGTAGGATCTACATATTTCTGTGATAGATTCATTGTGTATTTCACTCAGTGAGATGAAGCAGAAGAACCAGGACAGTCTTTTTGGCCCATCCTTTATGTATCCTTGGTAATTTTTTTCAAGAGCAATGGTTTGTCTGCTTTCAAGACTAAAAATTCCCCTGCATGCACCGTCAAGAGATTTTTGCTGCTTTGCACTGTCGATTCAAGAGATATGAGAAATCCATCTACTTGCATAGCAGAATTCTGTGGTGTAAGCAAGGAAGAAAGGGTAAGAAAAAAGGCACACAGTCCTCTTTTTTATCGTGGGCACGTCTTGGCTGGCTACAAACTTACCGGAATCAGATATCCAGATTGTGTTATACCGATTAACTGAAAAATTGAGCACTAGACTTATTTGCAGCCTGGATCTACCTGTGGATTTCCATTGTTGGGAACGAGGCTACAGACTACACCATTCTTGGAGAGTCCTTATTCCTTGGATTAAGACCGTGATGGCTCCATGGAAGGGGAAACCAGGGGAGTAATTTTGTGCAATATCTACAAGAGACCAGAATGGTCCATGTGTTAAGGTATGCACCCCAGGCTATGCCAGATTCTTGGACCGTTGGTCTGTAGGCACCCCAACTCCTCAGGAGTCCAATGAAAGGGACCAGAGCTGCAGTGAGTTGTGCAAATCACAGCTTGCTACTCTTCCAGACTTGAAACAAGGAAGACAGTGAGAATATCAATTGTTCCCCAGAAGCTGACGTGCCATATTGAAGAGCTGGGCTCTTGTCCAGAGAGACCGAAACAGGACTCCCCAGCCAAAAGAGAGCTGGAGGGCAGCAGCTCCTCTAAATTAAAGAAACTGCATAAATGCATGGCCTAGACCACATTAGGTAATGTGAAGCATCCCACAGGCCACTCGCTGTTGCTGTGGGGACGCAAGCACCTGCAACCCCACACTGCTGGGCTCCCCAGTGCGTGCCTGGACCACAGTCAGGGTGGTTATTGCCTCCTCTTTCCCACTGAGCTGCACTGGCCCAGTTGGGAACTGCGAACACAAAGTAGAGTCCCCAGCACACGAGTGGGACAGAGGGGCGAGCACCCAAATCTTGAGTGTCTTCTGGGAACTCCTAACCATAATTCCTTATTGCAGAGCCCAATTGTACACACTGTTTTCTCCTCCCTGCCACCTTTGCTCCCAACGAGCCTTCAGTAACACTTTCTGGGGAAGTAGTCATGAAAATACATAGTGACACAAGAGTTTATCAGAGTTTCTTTTCTGTAAAAACGTTCTCATAAGAAAAGGTCACTTGCACAGATGTTCATGAAGACTGTATAGAAGGAATTACAAAGGTAGAAGTAGCCTGGAGGAAAATGTTATTTCTATTCAGGTAAGCAGGTGCAGATATTTTTATGAACTGCACACAGCTGGCATCGTGCTTGTATATATATGTATGTGTGTGTGTGTGTGTGTGTGTGTATATGTGTGTGTGTATATATATATGCATGTGTATACATATAGAGAAATAAATTAAAATGTTCCAATGCCAACCCTCAAGCACACTGAGGACCATTGTGTCAAAAATATCCTCATGAAATGGAAAACAAGGCTGGAGAGAAGCAAGAGCAATAGCTCTTGGTGAAGTTCCTGAATACATAACCAAAGATTTGGTTCCTATTTCCTATCACTGCTATGGCAAAGCACTTTTTTCTTTTTCTTTTGACCAGGGTTTTCTCAAAAATCTTTGTCTATGCCCTTATATAGATTGCCAGCTCTTCTGAGCCAGGAATCTCTCAAAATTGACAATACCTACTATGATGAGGATTTGATTTGAGCCATTCCTCTGCTGAATCAGTACCTCCTGAGATACTGTCCTATATTCCTCAGCTTTCTGGGAATCCAAGACAACTGGGGAGATATTTCTTTCTTTAGAAAGGCAGTTGGACTGAAGCTATAAGGAATGGTATATCTGACAGTATTGCTTCTGTTTTCGTGCGTATGTTGATGACAAAGTTTTGTTCTAATGAGAAACAAAATGAGTCGATTGCAGATGCCATGTCTACCAGCACATGCACCCCAGGGATGTGTGATTTGTCACAGGCATATGGAGAAAAGCTGGGGGAGCCTTCTGGGAAAGTGTCAGCGACAACTTCTGGAAGAGCCCGCGGGAGCCCCCTCTCAAACATCCCACGAACACCAGTGGTAGTGGGTGTCTCCTGGACTTGCACACACATGTCAAAAGCCACATGTGATGGCCTGGAGGACCTCCAGCTTCCCAGGACCCCAGCGGGTATTTAGCACTTCACAGGGATACAAAGAAGGCAGACATTTTATGCCAGAAATACACATGAAATACAGATACTTGATAAAAATAATTTACAGCAGCAATGAAAAAATATATATGATAAAACCCCATGCCAAATCCAAGTCATTCTCCCAAATTGAAGACCAACCACAGACAAAACTAATAACAAGAAGCAATTTATAAGGAACTGAAAACATCATGAGAATAGGGGAATAAAATATATTTTGAATAGAACAATATAATGTTATTGGCAACACAACGGCATATAAGCCCCTGGAGGTGTCATGCTGCCTTCTTTGATTAAAAGCTTGCACAGAAACATGAGTATTAATTTAGAAAGACTGTTTATATCTTCTGTCTCTCTAGAATAGTATTAATTGGAGTATGCAAAATTAGGTTTTCAGAGCTCTTGCAAAATATTGCAAGCAGCAAGTCTTTCTGTGGAAGGATAAAGCAAGGATTTCAGAGGGTTTGAGAGAAGTAATTAAGTTCTATTACTTGCAAGTGTATTCATTTACAGGAAAAACTTCCCCACAGATGTGGACATAGTTATCTTTGTTTTTCTTATAAATATTTCCCGAGGGAAGACTAACTAGATACTCCAATTAATCCTAAGAAAGAAAACATCTCACTACTGTAAGCATCCTGAAAACCTGAACTAGCTGTCTTGGATCCTTAGGCTATATGTCTTTAACATCAATAGTGAAACAAGCAGCTTCAGAGGGATGTCAACCCATCCGAAGACAGAGGACAGTTGAAAAAACGTCTACAACAATTTCTTTCCTTCAGCTGGCTATGGAGCTAAATTTCGCTTTTTAAATGACTGCAGGTAGGACAGACACAAACCTCTCTGATCATCTTTCCTTTAGTTACGGCATGGGATCTGTGATGAGTTTTATTTCCAGGTCTTTGGTAACATGGGAATGGAGAAACTGTTGTAGATTTATCCCTCGGTTTAGGGTCTGAAATCAGCGTCTCCTATCGCTTCTCTACCGTTTTTAATTTTAATCCAAAACTACCCTGCACATTTATCTTGATACTTTTAAGAGACAGAAGTCTGGAGCTCAAGGACAGAAAGAAAAACCAAAAAACATCGCATGATTTATACCGTGGAACTGATGTACTCTTACTCTGTAAAGTCATTCGGTCTGACCAGGCATCACAACCTGGCCTGCAAGTTGTTAAAGGAGGAAGAACTTGCTGGTCAGAGTCATTAGGCAAATAAGTGGAGTTGATAAGCGTATCGCTTCTGCCATATAGTGGGTGAACACAGTTGGCAACTGGTTAGATTTATGACTACCTAAATTATGTGATTTCCCCCATAGGACTACAAAAGCTGGCAGTAAGGTGGTATGATCGTTGGTGATGGACCAAGCCTGGAGAAGAGGAAACAGGTAAAAGAGGGAACTGGAGAGCTGCAGGTTCTAACTCAATTTGCCTGGTGTTTACATCAGAGAGAGACTGATCCCAGGCAGGCAAGAATTTCCACCATTCAGAGGAACAACTGAATTGGCAATAAAACCAGATTTCACACAGCAAAACTACAAGACTTGAGGAAAAAGAATTCCACACC